>NC_090394.1:79971073-80198573 GCF_036365525.1 Heterodontus francisci
ACATGTGGTAATCAGTCATTGGTCTAATCTTTATGACAACAACGACACATTTCACGATTGCAATTATGATTCACAGAGCCGTTCTGATTAGTAAATCACAAGTTGAAATAAAGTGACCTGTGATTGATTGATTGATGGATGCCAGGACAGAGATCAGTCAGAATCGCATTGTACAAATAGAATTCTTTCCTTTTGAACATACAACTGTTATTAACGACATCAGTTAAGCTTTTAGATGAAACAGTGTCTCATTTAATGTGACAACAGTTTTCCAATGGATGATCATGATATTATGGATCAGAGAGCAAAGCCCTGCCCCCATCCCCTGACAGCTGCTTGGAGACAAGAGGAGAAGAACGATAAAGGAGAACGTTGTTGTCAGGCATTCCAGTAGATGTTCGGTGAGTTATATCACGGTGAAGCTGAGGAGATGCAGGAAGAGAGACTTGGGGCCGGATCTTGTTTTCTGCCGCCGGGAGTGGTGGCCGGTGAAGAAAATGGCAGCCGCCCCACTCGGGAAGGCTCCGCTGTGATTTCGCGGTGGGCAGCCACTTAACGTACGAATGGCGGTTGCTCCTCCCCCCCAATCACGTGGCGGGGGTGGCATCAGCAACTATGTGAACACATCACCTGATTCGGGATCAGGTGCTACCGCCACTTTTAATAGGCTGTCAGTCATGCACACAGAATGCAGAGTTGACCCTGTTCCCCCCTCTCCATCTATACACAAAATGCAGAGTTGTCCCTGTTCCCCCCTCCAATTATACACAGAATGCAGAGTTGACCCTGTTCCCCCCTCTCCATCTATACACAAAATGCAGAGTTGACCCTGTTCCCCCCTCCAATTATACACAGAATGCAGAATTGACCCTGTTCCCCCCTCCAATTATACACAGAATGCAGAGTTGAGCCTGTTCCCCCCACTTCCATCTATACACAGAATGCAGAGTTGACCCTGTTCCCCCCTCCATCTATACACAGAATGCAGAATTGACCCTGTTCCCCCCACTTCCATCTATACACAGAATGCAGAGTTGACCCTGTTCCCCCCTCCATCTATACACAGAATGCAGAATTGACCCTGTTCCCCCCACTTCCATCTATACACAGAATGCAGAGTTGACCCTGTTCCCCCCTCCAGTTATACACAGAATGCAGAGTTGACCCTGTTCCCCCCTCCATCTATACACAGAATGCAGAATTGACTCTGTTCCCCCCACTTCCATCTATACACAGAATGCAGAGTTGACCCTGTTCCCCCCTCCATCTATACACAGAATGCAGAGTTGACCCTGTTCCCCCCACTTCCATCTATACACAGAATGCAGAGTTGAGCCTGTTCCCCCCTCTCCATCTATACACAGAATGCAGAGTTGACCCTGTTCCACCCACTTCCATCTATACACAGAATGCAGAGTTGACCCTGTTCCCCCCACTTCCATCTATACACAGAATGCAGAGTTGACCCTGTTCCCCCCTCCCCCCATCTATACACAGAATGCAGAGTTGACCCTGTTCCCCCCACTTCCATCTATACACAGAATGCAGAGTTGACCCTGTTCCCCCCTCCATCTATACACAGAATGCAGAATTGACCCTGTTCCCCCCACTTCCATCTATACACAGAATGCAGAGTTGACCCTGTTCCCCCCTCCATCTATACACAGAATGCAGAATTGACCCTGTTCCCCCCACTTCCATCTATACACAGAATGCAGAGTTGAGCCTGTTCCCCCCTCCATTTATACACAGAATGCAGAGTTGACCCTGTTCCCCCCTCCAGTTATACACAGAATGCAGAGTTGACCCTGTTCCCCCCTCCATCTATCCACAGAATGCAGAATTGACCCTGTTCCCCCCACTTCCATCTATACACAGAATGCAGAGTTGACCCTGTTCCCCCCACTTCCATCTATACACAGAATGCAGAGTTGACCCTGTTCCCCCCTCCCCCCATCTATACACAGAATGCAGAGTTGACCCTGTTCCCCCCACTTCCATCTATACACAGAATGCAGAGTTGACCCTGTTTCCCCCTCTCCATCCATACACAGAATGCAGAGTTGACCCTGTTCCCCCCTCCCCCCATCTATACACAGAATGCAGAGTTGACCCTGTTCCCCCCACTTCCATCTATACACAGAATGCAGAGTTGACCCTGTTCTGCCCCCTCTCCATCTATACACAGAATGCAGAGTTGACCCTGTTTCCCCCTCCATCTATACACAGAATGCAGAGTTGACCCTGTTCTCCCCCACTCTCCATCTATACACCGAATGCAGAGTTGACCCTGTTCCCCCCCCCCCCCCTCCATCTATACACAGAATGCAGAGTTGACCCTGTTCCCCCCCCCTCTCCATCTATACACAGAATGCAGAGTTGACGCTGTTCCCCCCCCCGCTCTCCATCTATACACAGAATGCAGAGTTGACCCTGTTCCGCCCCCTCTCCATCTATACACAGAATGCAGAGTAGACCCTGTTCCGCCCCCTCTCCATCTATACACAGAATGCAGAGTTGACCCTGTTCCGCCCCCTCTCCATCTATACACAGAATGCAGAGTTGACCCTGTTCCCCCCACTCTCCATCTATACACAGAATGCAGAGTTGACGCTGTTCTCCCCCCCCCCCCCTCTCCATCTATACACAGAATGCAGAGTTGACCCTGTTCCCCCCCCTCTCCATCTATACACAGAATGCAGAGTTGACCCTGTTCCAAACCCCCCTCTCCATCTATACACAGAATGCAGAGTTGACCCTGTTCCCCCCCCTCTCCATCTATACACAGAATGCAGAGTTGACCCTGTTCCCCCCCCTCTCCATCTACACACAGAATGCAGAGTTGACCCTGTTCCCCCCTCCATTTATACACAGAATGCAGAGTTGACCCTGTTCCGCCCCCTCTCCATCTACACACAGAATGCAGTTGACCCTGTTTCTCCCCCTCTCCATCTAAACACAGAATGCAGTGTTGACCCTGTTCCCCCCACATCCATCTATACACAGAATGCAGAGTTGACCCTGTTCCACCCCTCTCCATCTATACACAGAATGCAGAGTTGACCCTGTTCCCCCAACTTCCATCTATACACAGAATGCAGAGTTGACCCTGTTCCCCCCACTTCCATCTATACACAGAATGCAGAGTTAACCCTGTTCCCCTCTCCCCCCAACTATACACAGAACGCAGAGTTGACCCTGTTCCCCCCTCCATCTATACAGAGAATGCAGAGTTGACCCTGTTCCCCCCACTTCCATCTATACACAGAATGCAGAGTTGACCCTGTTCCCCTCTCCCCCCATCTATAAAGAGAATGCAGAGTTGACCCTGTTCCCCCCACTTCCATCTATACACAGAATGCAGAGTTGACCCTGTTCCCCCCACTTCCATCTATACACAGAATGCAGAGTTGACCCTGTTCCCCCCACTTCCATCTATACACAGAATGCAGAGTTGACCCTGTTCCCCCCACTTCCATCTATACACAGAATGCAGAGTTGACCCTGTTCCCCCCACTTCCATCTATACACAGAATGCAGAGTTGACCCTGTTCCCCCCACTTCCATCTATACACAGAATGCAGAGTTGACCCTGTTCCCCCCTCTCCATCTATACACAGAATGCAGAGTTGACCCTGTTCCCCCCACTTCCATCTATACACAGAATGCAGAGTTGACCCTGTTCCCCCCACTTCCATCTATACACAGAATGCAGAGTTGACCCTGTCCCCCCCACTTCCATCTATACACAGAATGCAGAGTTGACCCTGTTCCCCCCACTTCCATCTATACACAGAATGCAGAGTTGACCCTGTTCCCCCCTCTCCATCTATACACAGAATGCAGAGTTGACCCTGTTCCCCCCACTTCCATCTATACACAGAATGCAGAGTTGACTCTGTTCCCCACCCCTCTCCATCTATCCACAGAATGCAGAGTTGACCCTGTTCCCCCCACTTCCATCTATACACAGAATGCAGAGTTGACCCTGTTCCGCCCCCCCCCACTTCCATCTATACACAGAATGCAGAGTTGACCCTGTTCCCCCCACTTCCATCTATACACAGAATGCAGAGTTGACTCTGTTCCCCACCCCTCTCCATCTATCCACAGAATGCAGAGTTGACCCTGTTCCCCCCACTTCCATCTATACACAGAATGCAGAGTTGACCCTGTTCCGCCCCCCCCCACTTCCATCTATACACAGAATGCAGAGTTGACCCTGTTCCCCCCACTTCCATCTATACACAGAATGCAGAGTTGACCCTGTTCCCCCCCCTCTCCATCTATACACAGAATGCAGAGTTGACCCTGTTCCCCCCACTTCCATCTATACACAGAATGCAGAGTTCACCCTGTTCCCCCCTCTCCATCTATACACAGAATGCAGAGTTCACCCTGTTCCCCCCACTTCCATCTATACACAGAATGCAGAGTTGACCCTGTTCCCACCCCTCTCCATCTATCCACAGAATGCAGTGTTGACCCTGTTCCCCCCACTTCCATCTATACACAGAATGCAGAGTTGACCCTGTTCCGCCCCCCACCCCCACTTCCATCTATACACAGAATGCAGAGTTGACCCTGTTCCGCCCCCTCTCCATCTATACACAGAATGCAGAGTTGACCCTGTTGCCCCCTCTCCATCTATACACAGAATGCAAGTTGACCCTGTTCCCCCCCCCCCCCATCTATACACAGAATGCAGAGTTGACCCTGTTCCCCCCACTTCCATCTATACACAGAATGCAGAGTTGACCCTGTTGCCCCCTCTCCATCTATACACAGAATGCAAGTTGACCCTGTTCCCCCCCCCTTCCATCTATACACAGAATGCAGAGTTGACCCTGTTGCCCCCTCTCCATCTATACACAGAATGCAAGTTGACCCTGTTCCCCCCCCCCTTCCATCTGTACACAGAATGCAGAGTTGACCCTGTTACCCCCTCCATCTATACATAGAATGCAGCGTTGACCCTGTTCCCCCCTCCCCCCATCTATACACAGAATGCAGAGTTGACCCTGTTTCCCCCCCACTTCCTTCTATACACAGAATGCAGTTGACCCTGTTCCCACCTGCACCCCCCCATCTATACACAGAATGCAGAGTTGACCCTGTTCCCCCCACCACTCTCTATCTATACACAGAATGCAGAGTTGACCCTGTTCCCCCCCCCCCTCTCTATCTATACACAGAATGCAGAGTTGACCCTGTTCCCCCCTCCCCCCATCTATACACAGAATGCAGAGTTGACCCTGTTCCCCCCACCACTCTCTATCTATACACAGAATGCAGAGTTGACCCTGTTCCCCCCACCACTCTCTATCTATACACAGAATGCAGAGTTGACCCTGTTCCCCCCCCCTCTCTATCTATACACAGAATGCAGAGTTGACCCTGTTCCCCCCCCCCTCCTTATCTATACACAGAATGCAGAGTTGACCCTGTTTCCCCCCCCCCCCCCTCTATCTGTACACAGAATGCAGAGTTGACCCTGTTCCCCCCACCACTCTCTATCTGTGCACAGAATGCAGAGTTGACCCTTTTCCCCTCCTCGGTGGTGCCAGCTTCTCGTGGACAGGAAAGTGAACACATTTGAATGCTGTATGTCGAGCTCAAGATCGGGAACAGATGGGAAGTTTTCAGCTGATGACATTGAAATTTATGCAGATAGGTATTTTAAATTTTTAAACTAGGTTCCCTTTGCAGAGTGGCAGAGGTGCTGCCACGGAGCATCCCCGCCCCTGGGAAGATCGGGCACAGCAATCCTGGCATCGGGTTCCATGCCAGCCGCTGCTGTTTGGATTCTCCAATCCACCCCCCCACCCCTCCCCAACCATGGAACCTGATGTCAGACCAAGTATAAGATCTGGCCCTCAGGAGCAATGTTGCGATTTAGTGGAATGAAACTGGAAATGTGATGGATAAAAGGGAATGATCATGTAGGAATGGAGAATATCTTCCAAGATTCAGATAGTTGATGTATCTGGGAGGCTGATTTTATGAATGAGCGAGTTAGACGGAGCCTCACCCACTGACTGCTCATGCAGGTGTCCATCATTCCCCAGTATGTGTGGTCCATGCCGAATCTCCAGCCAGTCATGTACATTCCTAGTATCAGGCCTCGTGAAGCTGGTATGTTGCAAAGGTGTGAAGTAAAACACTGCAGTGGGAGCTGCTCATGGTTTGCACACATGTGATTTGCAGGCCAAAATATCCTTGTGAGGCCTGAAAGTGGAAGAAGGTTAAAACTTTCATTTTTGAGGACATTGTTTGAAAAACACTGCTGAGCATCTTGATGCAACCAGCACCTCTGCATTGAGCCAGACTCCTGTATTTACATATTAAACATATGAATCAGGGGTCGCTGCATCATGTTGGAAATCATATAGGTTAAAACTTTCCTTATCCGGTGTGTGATTTTAAAACAATTGTACAGCCTCCCATTACCCTCTGAATTCTGTACCAGTGAATGGAATGTTTGGTGAATGAACCTGAATATTGAAAAAGACAGGCTAAAACATACAGAACTTTCCTGGAGGCACAAACTATTGCTGGACATCCTAAGGTCCATTGTGAAAGTGGCCATTCTTCACATCTGAGACTAGATACTGAGGGGTTCAATTTCCTATTCACATTTCCCGGCACTAGATTGAATTACATCATTTTATCACAATGACCATAGTACAGGATCAATGCTGAAGGGATTTATGACTACAGAAATACAGGTACCTGGGACCAAGGTACAGGTGGAATCTAATCGAGGAGTTTGGCTGGTTATATCGGCACAGTTAGGGCGGCACAGTGGCGCAGTGGTTAGCACCGCAGCCTCACAGCTCCAGGGACCTGGGTTCGATTCCAGGTACTGCCTGTGTGGAGTTTGCAAGTTCTCCCTGTGTCTGCGTGGGTTTTCTCCGGGTGCTCCGGTTTCCTCCCACAAGCCAAAAGACTTGCAGGTTGATAGGTAAATTGGCCATTATAAATTGTCACTAGTATAGGTAGGTGGTAGGGAAATATAGGAACAGGTGGGGATGTTTGGTAGGAATATGGGATTAGTGTAGGATTAGTATAAATGGGTGGTTGATGTTCGGCACAGACTCGGTGGGCCGAAGGGCCTGTTTCAGTGCTGTATCTCTAATCTAATCTAATATCGAGTAATGGATCCCTAGGGGTGAGTTCCAGGAATCTACTTAGGGGCCTATTAGGGATAATTTGTGTGTGGAGGCGGAGGATGTTTTATGGTTCTTAATGAATACATGTCCTCAGTACCTTGCTCTACGGCAGCGAGGCCTGGACAACGTATGCCAGCCAAGAGCGACGTCTCAATTCATTCCATCTTCGCTGCCTTCGGAGAATACTTGGCATCAGGTGGCAGGACTATATCTCCAACACAGAAGTCCTTGAAGCGGCCAACACCCCCAGCTTATACACACTACTGAGTCAGCGGCGCTTGAGATGGCTTGGCCATGTGAGCCGCATGGAAGATGGCAGGATCCCCAAAGACACATTGTACAGCGAGCTCGCCACTGGTATCAGACCCACCGGCCGTCCATGTCTCCGTTATAAAGACGTCTGCAAACGCGACATGAAATCGTGTGACATTGATCACAAGTCGTGGGAGTCAGTTGCCAGCATTCGCCAGAGCTGGCGGGCAGCCATAAAGACAGGGCTAAATTGTGGCGAGTCGAAGAGACTTAGTAGTTGGCAGGAAAAAAGACAGAGGCGCAAGGGGAGAGCCAACTGTGCAACAGCCCCAACAAACAAATTTCTCTGCAGCACCTGTGGAAGAGCCTGTCACTCCAGAATTGGCCTTTATAGCCACTCCAGGCGCTGCTTCACAAACCACTGACCACCTCCAGGCGCGTATCCATTGTCTCTCGAGATAAGGAGGCCCAAAAGAATGAATACATTGCTTCTGTTTTCACAAAAGAGGGACAATACAGACACTGCAATCAGGGAGGAGGAGTGTGAAATATTTGTTGAAATTTACTAAGTGAAAGAGGAAGTATTAAGGGGTTTAACATCTTTGAAAGTGGATAAATCCCCAGGCCCAGTCAAAATATATCCCAGGCAGTTAGGGAAGCAAGGAAAGAAATAGTGGAGGCTCTGACCATCATTTTCCAACCCTTTCTGGCTACAGATGTGGTGTCAGAGGACTGGAGGACAGATAACATTGTACCATTGTTTAAAAAGGGAGGAAAGGGTTAGACCGAGTAATTACAGGGACGTCAACCTAACGTTGGTGGTGGAGAAATTATTGGAAAAAATTCTGAGGTACAGGATATATCTTCATTTAGAAAGGCACGGTTTAATCGAGGACAGTCAGCATGGAATTGTTAAGGGAAGTTTGTGTCTGACTTTTAAAAAATTCTTTCATGGGATGTGGGCATTGCTGGGAAGGCCAGTATTTGTTGCCCATCCCTAATTGCCCTTGACAACTGAGTGGCTTGCTAGGCCATTTCAGAAGGCAGTTAAGAGTCAACCACATTGCTGTGGGTCTGGAGTCACATGTAGGCCAGGCCAGGTAAGAACAGCAGATTTCCTTCCCTAAAGGACATTAGTGAACCAGATGGGTTTTTTATGACAATTGATAGTTTCATAGCACTATTACTGAGACTAGCTTTCAATTCCAGATTTTTTAATTAATTGAAGTTATTGGTTAATTGAATTTAAATTTCACCAGTTGCCATGGTGGGATTTGAACCCGTGTCCCCAGGGCATTGGCCTGGGCCTCTGGATTACTAGTTCAGTGACATTACCACTATGCCACCATCTCCCCCCATAACATGACTAACATGATTGAATTTTTTAGGGAGCTAACAAGGAGGGTCGATGAGGGTAGTACATTTGATGTAGTCTGTATGGATTTTAGCAAGGCTTTTGATAAGGTCTCACATGGCGACTGGTGGCAAGTTGGATCCAAAATTGGCTCAGAGGCAGGAAAAAAAACAGTCCATTTGTGTTTTTGTGACTGGAAGGATTTACCAGTGATGTTCTGCAGGGTACAATATTAGGTCCCTTGCTTTTTGTAGCATATATCAATGATTTGGACTTGAATGTAGGGGGGTATGATTAAGAAATTTGCAGATGACGCAAAAATTGGCCATGTGGTTGACAATGAAAAAGAAAGCTGAAGACTGTAGGAAAATCAATGGACTAGTCAGGTGGATGGAACAGTGGCAAATTGAGTTCAATCCTGAGAAGTTTGAGATAATGCATTGGGGAAAGCTAACAGGGCAAGGGAATACACAATAAGTGGTGGGATACTGAGAAGTGTAGAGGAACAGAGGGACCTCGGAGTCCAGGTCCACAGATTCCTGAAGGGTAGATGCAGTGGTCAAGAAGGCATACGGGATACATGCCTTTATTAGCCAAGGTATCGAATGTAAGAGCTGGGAGGTTATGCTGGAACTGTATAAAACATTAGTTAGGCCACAGCTGGTGTACTGTGTGCAGTTCTGGTCACTGCACTATAGGAAAGATATATACAAATATACGAATTAGGAGCAGAAGTAGGCCACTCAGTCCCTCGAGCTTGTCTGCCATTCATTAAGATCATGGTTGATCTGATTGTAACCTCAACTCCACTAATGCTAACCCTAACCTTTCACCCCCTTGCTTATCAAGAATCTATCTACCTCTGCCTTAAAAATATTTAAAGACTCTGCTTCCACAGGAAGAGAATGCCAAAGACTCACCACCCTCTGAGAGAAAAAAATTATCCTCATCTCTGTCTTAAATGGGTGACCCCTTATTTTTAAACAGTGACCCCTAGTTCTAGATTCTCCCACAAGGGGAAACATCCTTTCCACATCCACCCTGTCAAGACCCCTTAGGATCTTATATGTTTCAATCAAGTTGCCTCTTACTCTTCTAAACTCCAGAGGATACAAGTCGAGCCTGTCCAACCTTTCCTCATAAGACAACACACTAGAGAGGGTACAGAGGAGATTTATGAGGATATTGCCTGGACTGGAGAATTTTAGTTGTGGGGAAAGATTAGATAGGCTAGGGTCGTTTTCTATGGAACAGAGGAGGCTGAGGGGACACCGAATTGAAGTGTATAAAATTATGAGGGGCCTAGATAGAGTGGATAGGAAGGCTCTATTCACCTTGGCTGAGGGGGCCATAACCAGGGGGGATAGACTTAGAGTAAGAGCTAGGAGGTTGAGAGGGGATTTAAGGGGAAAGTTTTCACTCAGAGGGTGGTGGGAACCTGGAAAACACTGCCAGAAAGAGTGGTAGAGGCAGAAACCCTTCTCACATTTAAAAAGTACTTGGATATGCACTTGAAGTGCCGTAACTACAAGGCTACGGACCAAGAGCTGGAAAGTGGGATTAGGCTGGATGGCTCCTTGTCAGCCGGCGCAGACACGATGGGCTGAATGGCCTCCTTTCGTACTGTAAATTTCTACAATTCTATGACTCGTGGGACATGATGAACAGTGATTGTGCTGTGCTGTGACTGAGAAACTGATCACTCTCATAAATACATTTTCAGGATTTTTTTCCCTGACTCATTTATTTTGAAAGTATGGTACAGCCTGACAATTCTTGGAATAAACCTTGAATATGTTAGCAGCTGTTGCTACAGGACTGAATAACAAGGAGCACTGCAGGCTTTGATCAAGGAAGCTATACATGAGTGGGAGGAATACAGCTATTTGAGTATGAGTAATATGAAAGAAATAATGATCTATCTATATGCCAACTATAAACGTTTTAAGCTCACAGTCATCATGTCATCGTTTGCTGGCAAAAATCAATGCAGCTGGCCCCCAGTGCCTCCCAGTCCTACCCCTTCCAGATCACCCGGTGGCTAATGCACCACTCAGGTCTCAGTAGAGCCCAACACTAGTGACTGAGGTTGCCACCACCTTATATTGTCTGGACTTGTGTCCCTAGCCCACCAAGCTCAAGTGCTCAGAGTGTGGCTGCACACAGTGTTCTATTCCAGAAAGCCAGTTTGTGATGGATAGAACTGGAGCCAATCTTTGGACACCATGATACTTATTTACAGAGATATACATTACCAGCATACACCTCCTAACCCCAACAAGCACAGTTTTAGTCTGTGTTTATTTATAAGGTGCTCAAGTAAATGCCCAGTCAATATCCACCATCTGCATACAATTAAATACAATTAATATAAAATTAACAGATCCCCTTCTCCTTCTTTAAATAAACATTAAAGTTAAAAGACACAACCAAAATTTCAAAACAAATTAAATGAAAAACTTCCATATTCTCTACAAAGCATTATATTGCAAGACACCCCTCTTCTAGGACTCACAATTTCTTCTTACATGCATTTCTTTTTGTAAAACAATCAGGCCTGCATTCACCCATTTAATTTTAGACATTTCCTTTCAATTCAGCATTTGTTTCAAGCCAGCAAGGTCAATCCATAACCTTTTCTCACTCACACTTTTTGTAGTGTGTACATTATCCCACAATGATGGGTGTACTATCTTTAGTACGTCTCTTGTATAGAATCTCTCTTAAAATATTTGTCAGATACAATCCCATATTCACTGGCTCCACAAGAGCTTGTGTTTCAGCTGCCAAAGTACTCTTAACAACTCTTTTTTATTTTCTTATCACCCCAAGCTAAAAGGGGAGTTTTCCCCTTTTCCCATTTCCCATTTCACTCTTGGAAATATTATGAAACCAGCTGCATTAGCTACACTGGGTACAGCCTGTGTGGAGTTTGCAAGTTCTCCCTGTGACCGTGTGGGTTTCCTCCGGGTGCTCCAGTTTCCTCCCACATGCCAAAGACTTGCAGGTTGATAGGTAAATTGGCCATTATAAATTTCCCCTAGTATAGGTAGGTGGTAGGGAAATATAGGGACAGGTGGGGATGTGGTAGGAATATGGAATTAGTGTAGGATTAGTATAAATGGGTGGTTGATGGTCGGCACAGACTTGGTGGGCCGAAGGGCCTGTTTCAGTGCTGTATCTCTAAAAAAAAAATACCCGTCAGGAAATTAACATGTGAAGCACCTAAGGATGGGAATTTAAGCATGTATTTCTCCAGATTTTTAAAAAATGTTTTCTTTACACTTAAATAATTCTTGACTTGAGGGTGTTTCCTCATATTACTTAACTCCAACACATTTAAACTAGCATCTGGTCTAGTCCAATCGCACAACTGGTTCTACTCTCTCTTTCGATATAACATTATCTTTCTGTGATGATCGAGTGTGATTAGCTGGGATGGTAATAACCCTCTCTGAATAAGATTGTTGATTTAAGGTTATTCCAGATCTACTCTGCTGAATATTAAAGCAATATATTGAAAATACCCAGAAGCCTGACTTCCAATTGTGAAATTCTACTCTAGTCTTATTAACAACATATTTCTCAAATTCTGCAGTACCACCCCATAAAAAATCATCAACATACATCCTGAAAGTTTTCCTTTATGATACCAGTAAAATATTATGGGATCTGCTTTCAGTTGAACACAACCTATTTTCAGCAAAACAGATCTCACTAAGAAATACCACACCCTGGAAGCATCATTCAGGCCATAGACAAATTTGTTTATTTTCCATAGTTTTCCTTCTGCATCTGATGCCTCTTTGGGCAGTTTCAGAAACACTTCTCTCTGAAAAGTATCACCCTGCGGAAATGCAGCTTTTATGTCAAGTGATCTACAATTATTTTTTATTCTTTCGTGGGATGTGGGCATCACTAGCAAGCCCAGCATTTTAGAATTAGAATTAGAATTAGAACATTACAGCGCAGTACAGGCCCTTCGGCCCTCGATGTTGCGCCGACCTGTGAAACCATCTGACCTAAACTATTCCAATTTCATCCATATGTCTATCCAATGACCACTTAAATGCCCTTAAAGTTGGCGAGTCTACTACTGTTGCAGGCAGGGCGTTCCACGCCCCTACTACTCTCTGAGTAAAGAAACTACCTCTGACATCTGTCCTATATCTATCACCCCTCAACTTAAAGCTATGTCCCCTCGTGTTTGCCATCACCATCCGAGGAAAAAGACTCTCACTATCCACCCTATCTAACCCTCTGATTATCTTATATGTCTCTATTAAGTCACCTCTCCTCCTCCTTCTCTCCAACGAAAACAACCTCAAGTCCCTCAGCCTTTCCTCGTAAGACCTTCCCTCCATACCAGGCAACATCCTAGTAAATCTCCTCTGCACCCTTTCCATAGCTTCCACATCCTTCCTATAATGCGGTGACCAGAACTGCACGCAATTGTTGCCCATCCTTAATTGCTCTTGACAACTGAGTGGCTTTCTAGGCCATTTCAGAGGGCAGTTAAGACTTAACCACATTGCTGTAGGTCTGGAGTCACATGTCGACCTGACCAGGTAAGAATGGCAGATTTCCTTCCCGAAAGGGACGTTAGTGAACCAGATGGTAAACCGAAAAAGCACCAATGCTGTGAAGGACGAGTTTCTGGGGTGTGTTAGGGATGGTTATCGAGAGCAGTATGTTGAGGAACCAAGTAGAGAACAGGCTATTTTAGATCTAGTATTATGAAAGGAGAAAGGGCTAATAAATAATGCTGTTGTAAAAGAAACTTTAGGGATGAGTGACCAGAACATGATAGAATTTTGCATTATGTTTGAAAGTGAGGTAGTTCAATCTGAAGTCAGGGTTTTAACATAGGAACATAGGAAAATAGGAACAGGAGTAGGCCATTCAGCCCCTCGAGCCTGTCCCACCATTCAATGAGATCATGACTGATCTGCAGCCTAACTCCAAATACCTGCCTTTGGACCATATCCCTTAATATCTTTGCTTAACAAAAATCTATCTATCTCAGATTTAAAATTAACAACTGTTCTAGCTTCAACTGCTGTTTGTGGGAGAGAGTTCCAAACCTCTACCACCCTTTGCATGAAGAAGTGCTTCCTAACATCTCTCCTGAACGGTCTGGTCCTAATTTTTAGACTATGCCCCCTAGTTTTAGAATCTCCAACCAGTGGAAATAGTTTATCTTTATCTAGCCTGTCTTTTCCTGTTAATATCTTGAAGACTTCAATCAGATCACCCCTTAACCTTCTAAATTCTAGCGAAAACAGGCCTAATTTGTGTAATCTCTCCTCGTAACTTAACCCCTGTAGTCCAGGTATCATTCTTGTAAACCTACGTTGCACTCCCTCCAAGGCCAATATATCCTTCCTAAGGTGTGGTGCCCAGAACTGCTCACAGTACTCCAAGTGGGGTCTAACCAGCACAGAGCTGTAGCAGAACCTCTGTGTCTTTATACTCCAATCTTCTAGATATAAAGGCTAGCATTCCATTAGCCTTTTTGATTATTTTCTCTACTTGCTCGTCGCATTTTAAAGATCTATGCACCTGAACCCCCAAGTCTCTTTGGATAACCACTGTACTTAACCTCTTCCCATTTAGAAAGTACCCTGCTCTATCCTTTTTTGGTCCAAAATGGATAATCTCACACTTGCCCGCATTGAAATCCATCTGCCACAGTTTTGCCCACACCTAGTCTGTCAATATCTCTTTGCAATTTTATGCTATCATCTAGACTGTCTACAATGCTGCCTAACTTTGTATCATCAGCAAATTTGGATACATGACTTACTATGCTATCATCCATGTTGTTAATGAATAATGTGAATAATTGAGGCCCCAACACAGATCCCTGCTGGACACCACCAGTCACATCCTGCCAATCGGAGTACTTACCCATTATCCCCACTCTCTGTCGCCTACCACTCAACCAACTTCCTAACCATGTCAATAATTTTCCCTCAACTAAGGTAGAAGCCAGTGGAGTTAACAGTCTCTTATATGGGACTTTATCAAATGCCTTCTGAAAGTCCATATAAATAACATCCATAGACATTCCCCTGTCCACTACCTTAGTCACCTCTTCAAAAAATTCAATGAGATTTGTCAGGCATGACCTTCCCGTCATGAATCCATGCTGGCTGTCCTAGATTAACTGAAATTTTTCGAGGTGTTCAGTCACCCTATCCTTGATTATAGACTCCAGCAACTTGCCCACCACAGATGTCAGGCTAACTGGCCTGTAATTTCCTTGGTTCCTCCTTTCACCCTTCTTACAAAGTGGAGTGACATGTGCAACTTTCCAATCCAGAGGGACCACTGCTGAATCTAGGGAACTCTGAAAGACTATAGTTAGGGCATCTACAATGTGCTCCCCTACTTCCTTTAACACCCTCGGATGGAAACTGTCAGGTCCTGGGGATTTCTCACTCTTTAGTTCCATTAATTTCCGTGTTACTGATGATTTACTTACGTTAATTGTATTAAGTCCCTGTCCCCTATCGGCTATTAATTTTTTCAGGACTTCCGGCAAGTTATTCTCCTTTTCAACTGTAAATACTGAGGCAAAGTAATTGTTCAACATGTCTGCCATTTCCCCATTCTCAATGACAATATCTCTATTTTCAGTTTTTAGTGGGCCTACATTGCTCTTGACCACCCGTTTTCCCTTTATGTAACTATAACATTTCTTCTTATTGATTTTGATGTTCCTTGCAAGTTTCCTTTCATAATCTCTTTTAGTAGCTCTTATAAGCTGCTTTGTGACTCTTTGCTGGTCTTTGTATCGATCCCATTTGGCCGGATCTGTGCTGTGTTTTGCATTTTTGTAAGCCATTTGTTTTTGTTTTATGCTATCCCTAATCTCTTTAGTTGTCCATGGCTGTTTTTTCTGTGAAGTGGAGCTTTTTCCTCTCGGGTATATACTTGCTCTGTATTTCATTAAATGTTTCTTTAAATATTCTCCACTGTTTTTCAGTCGTTTGACCCATTAACAGATCTACCCAGTTTACTGTGGACAGTCTCTGTCTCATCCCAGTAAAGTCAGCCTTATCCAAGTCTAAAATTCTAGTAGCTGATTCGTGCTTTTCACTTTCAAACGTTACCTTGAATTCGATCATGTTGTGATCACTATTTGATAAATGTTCAAGCACAGTTAGGCTACTAATTAAATTTGGCTCATTACTCATAACTAAATCTAATATTGCCTGTCCCTTTGTTACATCTAGGACATATTGCTGTAGGAAACTATCCCGGACACATTCCGGAAATTCACTACCTTTCTGACAGGTGCTAGTCTGCCTCTCCCAATGTATAAGTTAAAATCCCCCATTAATACTCCTCTGCCTTTGTTACACACTTGCCTAATCTGTGCATTTATACAATCTAACACCTCAGAACTGCTACCAGGGGGTCTATACACAACACCCATTACAGTTTTAGATCCTTTTCTGTTCCTCAATTTCACCCATAAGGTCTCCACTGGATGTTTTCCCCTCATTATATCCTCCCTCACCAATGAGGTGATATTATTTCTAATCAGTAAGGCTACTCCACCCCCTCTGCCATTTTCCCTGTCCCTCCTGTAAACTTTATAACCAGGTATATTTAGTTCCCAATCCCGACCATCCTGCAGCCACGTCTCCGCAATGGCCACCACATCATAATCTTCCATTTGAATTTGTGCCTGCAGTTCATCTAGTTTATTCCTTACACTTAATCTTATTGACCCTTTGCCAATTTGCTTGTGGCTCAGGTAGTATTCCAGAGATTATTACCTTTTTGGTTCTGCTTTTTAATTTAGCCCCAAGCTGCTCATATTCTCTCAACAGAACCTCTATCCTCGTTCTACCTATATTGTTGGTACCTACGTGGACCACGACAACTGGATCTTTCCCCTCCCACTCCAAGTTCCTCTGTAGCCCAGATGAGATATCCTGAACCCTGGCACCAGGTAGGCAACAGAGCCTTCGGGACTCTCGATCCTGTCCACAGAGAACAGTGTCTATGCCCCTAACTACACTATCCCAATTACGACTGCATTTCTCTTTTCTCCCCCCACTTGAATGGCTCCCTGTAACACGGTGCTGTGGTCAGTTTGCTATTCCTCCCTACAGTCCCTGCTCTCGTCCACACGGAGCAAGAATCTCGAACCTGTTGGACAAGGACAATGGCTGAGGCTCCTGCAGCACTACCTCCTGGATCCGTCTACCTGCCTCACTCATAGTCACACCCTCCTGTCCCTGAACACTGGCCGAATTCAAGGTAGTTAATCTGAGGGGTGTGACTGCCTCCTGAAACAGTGTCCAGGTAACTCTCCCCCTCCCTGATGTGTCGCAGTGTCCGAAGCTCAGACTCCAGCTCATCAACTCTGAGCCGGAGTTCCTCGAGCAGCCAACACTTGCTACAGATGTGGTCACTAGGAACCACAGTGGGGTCCACCAGCTCCCACATCATGCAGGTACAACACATCGCCTGGCCCTGCATCTCTATTTTATTTAATACAATTTTTTTTTGTTGTTTAAATTTCCGACTGGTCTTTAGTTTTAATCTGTAAAATATTTCTCCTATTCACCTTTAATCTGAAATCAACATAGAATAGGTAATTTAAATTAGCAGTTACTTACTAACCAATGAACTGACAGTTTTCCTGTGATGTCACTCTTTTTTTTCACTCTGTTCTTAAATTACCTAGTTACCTTGATTAACCCCCAAAAAAACACTACTTACTATATTAAAAAGAACTGTAGACTTTTCTCTTTAGTTACTTACCGAGCTATTTAGAGTTATTTCCTAACAGCTGTTACTCACCAACCAATCACCTTGCAGCTTTCCTGTGATGTCACTGTTGACTATTTTTTTTCAAAACTCCGGCGCGCCTGGACTGCTCCCGGAAGGTAAGTCTGGCTCGCTGAATGAATTCTCGCTCTCTCTCCCGGTCTCTTTATGCTCCGGCTCCACTCTCGCTGTTTCCCGCTCGCTGAATGAACACTTGCTCTGTCTCCCGGTCTCTTTATACTCCGGCTCTGCTCTCGCTGTTTCCCGCTGTCTGAATGAACTCTCTCCCTCTCTCCCTGTCTCTTTATACTCCGGCTCTGCTCTCGCTGTTTCCCACTCGCTGAATGAACTCTCTCTCTCTCTCCCGGTCTGTTTGTGCTCCGGCTCCGCTCTTGCTGTGTCCTGCTCGCTGAATTTGAACAAGGAAATTATGAAGGTATGAGGGGCAAATTGGCTGAGGTTGATTGGGAAAATACATGAAAAGATATGACAGTACATAGACAAATGGATAGTCTTCAAAGAATTATTACATAGTTTACAGCAACTATACATTCCTTCAAGGCACTAAAACCCCCAAAAGGAAAGGCAGTCAAACATGGCTAACAAAGGAAGTTAAGGATTGCATAAGATTAAAAGAAAAGTTCTATAAAGTTACCAGAAATATTAGTAAACCTGACAATTGGGAGGATTTTAGAATACAGCAAAGGAGGACCAAGAAACTGATAAAGAAAGGGAGAATAGAATATGAATGTAAATTAGCAAAAAATATAAAAATGGACTGTAAAAGCTTCTATAGGTATGTAAAAAGGAAACGTTTGGCGAAGACAAATGTGGGTCCATTACAGGCAGAGTCCGGAGAATTTATAATGGGGATTAGAGTAATGGCAGAGAAGCTAAATGATTAGTTTGTGTCTGTTTTCACTGAGGAAGATACACAAAATCTTCCAGAATTAGAGATCTAAGGGACTAGGGAGAATGAGGAATTGAAGGAAATTAGTATTAGTAAGAAGGTTGCATTGGAGAAATTAATGGAGCTGAAGGTTGATAATTCCCCAGGACCTGATATTCGACATCCCAGATTGTTGAAAGTGGTAGCTATGGAGACAGTGGATGCATTGGTGATCATCTTCCAAAATTCTAAAGATTCTGGAATGGTTCCTGCAGATTGGAAGGTAGCAAATGTCATCCCACAATTTAAGAAGGGAGGGAGAGAGAAAACAGGGAATTACAGACCTGTTAGCCTTACATCAGTCATTGGGAAAATGCTAGAATCTATTCTAAAGGATGTGATGAATGGACACTTGGATAATAATGATCTGATTGAGAAGAGTCAGCGTGGATTTATGAATGGGAAATCGTGTTTGATAAACCTGTTGGAGTTTTTTGAGGATGTTACTAACAGAAATGAAAAAGGGAAGTCAGTGGACATGGTATACTTGGATTTTCAGATGGCTTTTGATTAAGTACCCCATAGGAGGATGGTTAGCTAAATTAAAGCACATAGGATGGGAGGTAATATATTGGCATGGATTAAGGATTGGTTAACAGGCAGAAAACAGAGAGTAGGAATAACGGGTCATTCTGGTGTTGGCAGGCTGTGACTAGTGGGGTACTGCAGGGATCAGTGCTTGGGCCCCAGCTGTTCACAATATATATCAATAATTTGGATGTGGGGACCAAATGTAATATTTCCAAGTTCACAGATGACACAAAACTAGGTGGGAATGTGTTTTGTGAGGAAATGCAAAGCGACTTCAAGACGATTTGGAAAGACCTAGTGGGCTGAATTTTATTAGCGTGCCGCACTTCACAACAGTGCGATTTGAAGCCGGACGCGTTTCCAATACGGAAGTGTTGTCGCTGAGCCCCGTGATATTTTGTGCAGGAGCTCACTTAAATGGAGGAGGTGGAGCAACCGCCCCCGATGACGTAGAGGGGGTGGTCGCTCCGTCCCCGGCATCTGGCACCACCACACCGGCACTGGCAGCATTTTTAAAAGGCTTCAAGCCCTTAACAAAAATTTTAATATTTAAAGAGAACCCCCCCCCCCACCAACAATGGTTTGATATGCCGATATGACAGACATTAATTTTATTCCCACCCTGATCGTCCCGTCCCAACCTCATCGCTTTTGCCCGTCAACCCCTTCCCACCCCATCCCCACAGCCAATAAAAAGTTTTCCCTGCTTCCCCCGCACCCCCCCCCCACCCTGATTATTTCAGTCCTCCACCCCCTCCCCTCCAGTGTCTCGCTTCAAGGGTGCGTGAGTTGTGGCTGGCGGCCATAAAATCACCTTGGGACGGCTGCCGGGACCAGGTAAATTTATTTAAATATTTATTCTGCCAATTTTAAAATTGAAATGAAGGCCCCGTTGCTCGGCCACGGGGGTGGGGAGTGGGTTGGTGGGGGGGGGGGGGGGGTGTTGCCACATCGAGGCCTCGCCGCTGCCGGTAATATGTGGTGGGCCTTCTCGGCATTGTGGGTTGTGACGGGCTTCTCCCGCAAGGATTTTATGGGGCCTTCCCGTCACAATCCACGATGTTGAGGAGCTGGTAAAATCCAGCCCTGTGAGTGGGCAAGAACATGACAGATGGAATATAATGTGGAAAAATGTGAGGTTATCCACTTTGGTAGGAGGAAGAGATGAGCAGAGTATTTCTTAAATGGCAAAAGATTAGAAAGTGTAGATGTACAAAGGGACCTGGGTGTTCCCATCAGTAGGTCACTGAAAGCTAACATGCAGGCGCAGCAAGCAATTAAGAAGGCTAATGTTATGTTAGCCTTTATCGCAAGAGGATTTGAGTACAGGAGTAGTGAAGTCTTGCTTCAATTGTATAGAACCTTGGTTAGACTGCACATGGAGTACTGTGTGCAGTTTTGGTCCCCTTACCTTAGGAAGGATATTATTGCCATAGAGGGAGTGGCACGAAGGTTCACCAGACTTGTTCCCGGGATGGTGGGACTGTCCTATGAAGAGAGATTGGGGAAACTGGGTCTGTATTCTCTGGAGTTTCGTAGAATGAGGGGTGATCTCATTGAAACCTACAAAATACTTAAAGGGATAGACAGGGTCGATGCAGCTAAGATGTTTTCCCTGGTTGGGGAGTCTAGAACCAGGGGACACAATTTCAAAATAAGGGGGAAGCCACTTAGGACCGAGAAGAGGAGAAATTTCTTTACTCAGAGGGTTGTGAATCTTTGGAATTCTCTACACCAGAGGGCTGTGGAAGCTCAGTCATTGAGTATGTTTAAAGCAGAGATTGACAGATTTCAATCTGGTCGCCTCATTATAGGAAGGATGTGGAAGCTTTAGAGAGGGTGCAGAGGAGATTTACCAGGATGCTGCCTGGACTGGAGGGCATGTCCTACAAAGAAAGATTGAGGGAGCTAGGGCTTTTCTCATTGGAGCGAAGAAGGATGAGAGATGACTTGATAGAGGGGTACAACATGATGAGAGGCATAGATAGAGTGGATAGCCAGAGACTTTTTCCCAGGATGGAAAGGGCTATCACCAGGGGGCATAATTTTAAGGTGATTGGAGGAAGGTTTCGGGGAGATGTCAGAGGTAGGTTCTTTACACAGAGAGTGGTGGGTGCGTGGAATGCACTGCCAGCGGTGGTAGTAGAAGCAAATACGTTAGGGGCATTTAAGCGACTCTTGGATAGGTACATGGATGATAGTAGAATGAAGGGTAGGTAGTTAGTTTGATCGTAGAGTAGGTTAAAGGTTCGGCACAACATCGTGGGCCGAAGGGCCTGTACTGTGCTGTACTGTTCTATGTTCTATGTTCTAAATACAAATGACATAAAAGGATATGAGGATAGTGTGGTAAAAAGGCATTGAAGTGGATGATCAGCCATGATCGTATTGAATGGTGGAGCAGGCTCGATGGGCTGAATGGCCTACTCCTGCTCCTATGTTCTTGTGGCTTTTTATGACAATCGATGATAGTTTCCTGGCATTAATACTGACACTAGCTTTCAATTCCAGATTATTAAAAATATTAATTAATTGAATTTCTTAATTGATTGAATCTAAACTCCACCAGCTGCCATGGTGGGATTTGAACCCGTATCCCCAGGGCATTAGCCTGGGCCTCTGGATTACTCATTCAGTGACATTACCACTATGCCACTGTCTCACTCCCACGCATATGTGGCCAAAAGAGCTAAAAAGATTTAAGCTTACTTTTAGATCTATAGGAGCATCCACACTAACATCTGTATCACCCAGCCACTCTTAAAAGCCCCTAGAAACTGGCCACACTTCAGCCTTATAAGTCCCGTCTGCAAGGACCTTTTCAGTACAAATCCACCTATGTGATAAAGCTGGTTGACCTTTACCTCTCACTTCAGAATAAACTCCAAACTCTTTCCAACAATCTAATTTGCTTTGTTATTAGTTTATCCTCTAGTTTATTGGCAGTCACAAAAACTTCACAATCATGAGGGCTTCTGCTTCTAGTTCTATCCTGAGACAGTTCTGTGACCTTTATTGCATTGTTTAATCTATTCAAGTTACAGCCTCTACTTGCGCTGTTATATCTGCTGGGACTCGTACTGCCAGATTGCCCTCTTGCACTATCAGAGGGTCTTACTGCAGGACGTTATCGTTTTCTGATGCGAGTCACTTCTGGACCCACTATCTGAACTTGCACTGTGCTTTCGTACTCGCCACTCTTTCACCCAATTCTTCCGTTCCATGGACCTCGCTTCTTGGCCATCATCCTGAACATTCAACCAATATTTATACTTGTTAGTAGCTTTTCCTGCACACCCCACAAGTGTCACATCCCTCCATTCACGAGACCCCACTCTGGGCAATTGGCCTTTGGATGCAATAGCTCGGACTTGCTGAATTACATTACCACTGTCCAGCCTTTGATTTACCATATTCTGTTCCCCAAGACCTTCATCACAAAACACGTACAGGTGCCTCGTTTACTTCTATCGGCTACTCAGAGTCTGAGATTTTGTTATGAATTCTGATTAATCCTGCAAAATGAACCTTATCAATTTGATTTCTATGTTTGATAACTACTGTCTCACCATCATGACCTATAACCTTACCAGGACCTTACCATTTCCTTATGACCCTCTCTTTTACAATATAACAAATATCCTGAATTAAATTCTATTTCACATCGTCTTATATGATGCCTTAGAGCTCACCAAATTTTCTCCGAAACCACAGCCTTGCATGTAAAGCATTCAAATATGCAGAAAATTTGGATCTAATAGTCCTCCTTCTCTAGAAGGTACTGCAATCACACAGTACAGAAGGCAATTTGGGATTTCACCCATAGACTAATTGATAGGGACTATACCCACCAACCATCTGGAGTGAATTCTCTGCATGATCCTCCCATGCCAGGGTAGTTATGAACTTGCAGTCTGGTTGATCAGGTAAAATTTTAAGCACCATTTCATTGATCACTACATCATTCCTTTCACAGAGTCCATTCCTGAAAAGACATTCAGCTGCAGTATTAATAACTATGATGTTCATGTTGTCAAACATGTCTCTGAATTCGTCATTGGCAAATTCCCCTTCATGATCAATCAGAAACTCAGCTGGTATTCTGAGTCCCTATCCATTTCTCCATGATTTTGTCGATATTCACCCTTTAGTCCTTACTATGAATTATTGTAGAAAGACTAAACTGGGTCACCAGGTCTACAAAATGTATATAACAAACAGAATAAAAATACTCTGTCTTTTCCCATACCTTTAGATCCATGGCAACTACCTTGATAAAGCCACGTGCGAATGGAAGGTTTATAATAGGACCTGGAGGAATCCTCCAATACGTTTTATAAATGTCACTACTCTGTTCTATTAGCCTCGTATACGCTTCATCAAACACACCTAAATCTTTTAGCAGGATTTTAACCTTTGACAAACAGGTTGAGCAAATTGTCTATGTCACTTTAAGATTTCTGATTCTTATCATTTGATGCCATTAATACTTGTTCAACATTCTGTTAAGAAACATCAGAGGACTGAATTTTACAGACCCCCTCTTGGGGGTTGCGGTGGGGGCACGGAAAATGCCTTCGGGAGAGGCTTGCCCCAGACCTCGACACCGGGAAGGTCCGGCCCCATATTACCAGCAGTGGCGAGGCCTCGTGGCAGCGCCCCCCCTCCCCCTCCAGACTGCTCAGTGACAGGAGCCCAATTTAAATATGTTAATTAATGTAAATTAATGTAAATAAATGTCACGCTCCCGCCGTCCGTCCCGGAGCGATATTGGTGCCGGTGGTCGGCATTCCCGCTTCTTCGGATCCCCAGATGGGGATCCGAGGTGGAACACTGTTGGGGAGGGGGGGGAGCAGGATAAGTTTTCCAGTGCAGGGGTGGGGGAGTGACATCAGAGTAATTTCATTGGTGTAGGGGATGGTTGGAAGGGTAAAGTTTAAGGTTTATGAACTTTGGGGGGGGGGGGAAGGTCAGGTGCACAAGGTATTTTTTTGGGGGTGGAGAGGGTAAGGAATTCAATCTATGGTAGTTGTGGGGGGGGGTGGGAGAGGGGCAAGATCAATTCATTTAATTTTGAAGAATACATTCTCCTTTAAATATTTAAATGTAAAAGCCTGTGCAAAGTCAGATGACGCCATTGCCGGGGACAGACCGCCCGCCCCCTCCACTTCATCGGATCATTGGTGGGAGGGGGGTGCGGGGTGCCCTGGCCATTTAAATGAGCCGCCATGTTTAATATCGTGGCAGCTCCACGACATGCGGTCCGCTCAAGTGAAACACCATTGTTTACGTCCGCCACCGATTTCTGCAGCAGGAATGTAAAATGCAGCCCATCAGGTTTTGTTAAGTGGATACAATATTGTCCTGTTTGGGTAAACTGTAGATCCACTGATTTTCCAAAAATTATTGCCTTATCATGCTCCATGTCAAGTTTCATTTGTGCCTTTTTCATGAAATGTTTACTGGGCGTGAAATATTCCTGGATACAAGGTGTTCATGAAAGATAGGAAAGGGAAAAAAAGGAGGAGGTATGGCAGTATTGATGAAGGAGAGCATTGCAGTGCTCAATCCACTCATCCACCTTGCAATCCTTCTCTTCATCCACTCAGGTAGCAAGGATCCCGTACCTGTTGGACAAGGTCAGAGGCTGAGGCTCCTCCATCACTACATACTGATTCCCCCTACCTGCCTCACTTCCAGTCACACCCTCCTGTCCCTGACCATTGGCCATCTCTAATGTTCTCCCTACTTTAAGGGGTGTGGCTGCCTCCTGGAACAAAGTGCCCAGGTCACTCTCCCCCTCCCTGATGCTCCGCAATGTCTGCAACTCAGTCTCCAGCTCAGCAATTCTGAGCTGAAGTCGTGCAAGCTGCAGACACTTACTGCAGACATGGTCATCCGGGATTGCAGTGCATTCCACAGATACCCAGATGCTGCAGTTGCAGCACACCACCAGCCCTGCCATCTCTGTACAATCTTTTTTTAGTTAATTAGTTAATAATTCAAGCTGAAGTAATGGAAAGTTGCACTCACCCACCTTGGAGTTAAAGGAAGAAGACTCACCAGCTGCTGGAGGCTGAAAAAGATAGGAAAAGGAGCCTCTTTCCTCCTTTGCACCGAATTCCCACATGCACCAAATCTCCAACTTCACTCTGGTAAATGTTTCTTCTCACCGTACCCTCACTGCGTTTGGCTAAGAAACTGGTCTGCTTTATATAAGGATTCTGTTGACTCACTTGCTCGCTCAGCTTTCTGTGAGAATAGTTAACAAGGACTGAACCTAACTACTTCTAACTGATTGACAGATAATTGCCACTGCTGGCTGCTTCTTGTTTAACAAGGCCATTTACTAAACCAGCAGATTTAAAGCCTGACTCTTAATCTAAAATTTAAACTGGACAAAAACGTACCAGAATTTACCACATGCACTAAATTTCCAAACTCACTCTGGCAAATGTCTCACTCAGGTAACTGTATCTTCTCAACAGCGTCCCCTCACTGGAATAATAGTAGTGTAAAGGGCAGAGAGGGGCAAGAGTTCCTAGACCTGGCCTGTGCTGCGTTAGAGCAGCCTGGGACCACACCCACTACCTGGGCCTTTGTTGAGGCAAGCACCATTAATGAGTGCTTCTAGGCAGCAGCAGGCCATTGATTCATTCCAATGACCATGCCCCTGCAATTTGGGATACAGTCAATGACAACCCCATGGTCAGTTGGGAGATGCGCTCCGCTGGTCAGTTGGGAGATGCGCTCTGCTGGTCAGTTGGGAGATGCGCTCTGCTGGTTAGTTGGGTGATGCATTCTGCTGGTCAGTTGGGAGATGCGCTCCGCTGGTCAGTTGGGAGATGCGCTCCGCTGGTCAGTTGGGAGATGCGCTCTGCTGGTTAGTTGGGTGATGCATTCTGCTGGTTAATTGGGAGATGCGCTCCGCTGGTCAATTGGAAGCTGCATTCTGCCGATCAGTTGGGAGATGCGTTCTGCTGGTCAATTGGGAGATGTGCACTTCAAGTCAGTTGGGGAATGCACTCTGCTGGTCAATTGGGAAGATGCGCACTTCAGGTCAATTGGTAGATGTGTTCTGATCAATTTGGGAGATGCGCTCCGCTGGTCAGTTGGGAGATGCGCTCCGCTGGTCAGTTGGGAGATGCGCTCTGCTGTTCAGTTGGTTGATGCACTCTGCTGTTCAGTTGGTTGATGCACTCTGCTGGTCAATTGGGAAGATGCACTCTGCAGATCACTTGGGAAGATGCGTTCTGCTGGTCAATTGGGAGATGTGCTCTACTGGTCAGTTGGGTGATGCACTTTGCTGGTCAATTGGGAAGATGCGTTCTGCTGGTTAGTTGGTTAATGCGCTCTGCTGGTCACTTGGGGGATGCGTTCTGGTCAACTGGGATGATGTACTCTGCTGATCAGTTGAGAGGTGTGTTCTGCTGGTCAACTGGGAAGATGCACTCTGCTAATCAGTTGGGGAATGCGTTCTGCTGGTTAATCGGGAAGATGTGCTCTGCTGGTCAGTTAGCAGATGCACTCTGCCAGTCATTTGAGAGATGCACTCTGCTGGTCAATTGAGTGATGGGCTGTGCTGGTCAGTTGGGAGATGCTCTCTGCTGGTCAGTTGGGGGATGCTCTCTGCTGGTCAGCTGGGGGGTGTGCTGTGCTGCAGTACCACCATTAGAACGGGTTTCTTGAAATTTCATGGCTGTAAATTTAATGTAAATTGGACAGTAGCAAACAGTTGGTATTTTTCAAAATGTGTACAACAGCTCTGATAATAGTGTTAACCCCTTTAGCCCCAGAAGGATAAGGAGCAAGCATATACCCTGGACACCCATCACCCTTGTTCTCACTGACCTACATTGGCTCCGGGTTAAGAACATAAAAACATAAGAAATAGGAGCAGGTGTAGGCCATTCAGCCCCTCAAGCCTGCCCCAATAAGATCATGGCTGATCTACCCCAGACTTCAACTCCTCTTTCGTGCCAGCTCCTCATAGCCCTCAACTCCCCAATATTTCAGAAATCGATCTACCTCCTCTTGAAATACTTTCAGTGATCTAGCCTCCACAACTTTCTGGGGTCAAGAATTCCAGACATTCACTACCCTCTGAGAGAAGAAATTCCTTCGTATCTCAGTTTTAAATGAGTGTCCCCTTATTCTGTAACTATGTGCCCTAGTTCGAGATTCCCCCACTAATGGAAACATCTTCACAACATCTACCCTGTCACGCCCCCTCAGGATCTTGTACGTTTCAATAAGGTCACTCCCTATTCTTCTAAACTCTCATGAATAAAGGTTGAACCTGTTTAGCTGTTCTTGATAAGTCAACCCCTTCATCCCAGGAATCAGCCTAGTGAATCTCTTTTGAACTGTCTCCAATGCCAGTATATCCTTTCTTAAACACGGGGACCAAAACTGTACACAGTACTCCAGGTGCGGCCTCACCAACACCCTGTACAGTTGTAACAAGACTTCCCTATTTTTAAACTCCAATCCCCGAGCAATAAAGGCCAAAATTCCATTTACCTTCTTAATTACTTGCTGCACCTGCACCTGTTAAGCAATGCCTCAATTTAAAAATTCTCCTCCTTGTTTTCAAATCCTTCCATGGCCTCGCTCCCCCCAGTTCCATAATCTCCTCCAGCCCTTCAACCTTCCGTTGTCTTTATGCACATCTAATTCTGGCCCTTGAGCATCCCCGATTTTCATTGCTGCACCATTGGCGGCTGTGCCTTCAGCTGCCTGGGTCCTAAAGCTCTGGAATTCCCTCCCTAAACCTCTCTGCCTCTCTACATCCTTTAAGAAACTCCTTAAAACCCACCTCTTTGACCAAGCTTTTGGTCATCTGACCTAAGAGGGAATAAAGAACAAAAGAACAAAGAAAATTACAGCACAGGAACAGGCCCTTCGGCCCTCCAAGTCTGTGCCGATCCAGATCCTCTATCTAAACATGTCGCCTATTTTCTAAGGGTCTCTATCTCTTTGCTTCCTGCCCATTCATGTATCTGTCTAGATACATCTTAAAAGACGCTATCGTGCCCGCGTCTACCACCTCCGCTGGCAACGCGTTCCAGGCACCCACCACCCTCTGCGTAAAGAACTTTCCACGCATATCCCCCCTAAACTTTTCCCCTCTCACTTTGAACTCGTGACCCCTAGTAACTGAATCCCCCACTCTGGGAAAAAGCTTCTTGCTATCCACCCTGTCTATACCTCTCATGATTTTGTACACCTCAATCAGGTCCCCCCTCAACCTCCGTCTTTCTAATGAAAATAATCCTAATCTACTCAACCTCTCTTCATAGCTAGCGCCCTCCATACCAGGCAACATCCTGGTGAACCTCCTCTGCACCCTCTCCAAAGCATGTACATCCTTTTGGTAATGTGGCGACCAGAACTGCACGCAGTATTCCAAATGTGGCCGAACCAAAGTCTGATACAACTGTAACCTGACCTGCCAACTCTTGTACTCAATACCCCGTCCGATGAAGGAAAGCATGCCGTATGCCTTCTTGACCACTCTATTGACCTGCGTTGCCACCTTCAGGGAACAATGGACCTGAACATCCAAATCTCTCTGTACATCAATTTTCCCGAGGACTTTTCCATTTATTGTATAGTTCACTCTTGAATTGGATCTTCCAAAATGCATCACCTTGCATTTGCCCGGATTGAACTCCATCTGCCATTTCTCTGCCCAACTCTCCAATCTATTTATATTCTGCTGTATTCTCTGACAGTCCCCTTCAGTATCTGCTACTCCACCAATCTTAGTGTCGTCTGCAAACTTGCTAATCAGACTACCTATACTTTTCTCCAAATCATTTATGTACATCACAAACAACAGTGGTCCCAGCACGGATCCCTGTGGAACACCACTGGTCACACGTCTCCATTTTGAGAAACTCCCTTCCACTGCGACTCTCTGTCTCCTGTTGCCCAGCCAGTTCTTTATCCATCTAGCTAGTACACCCTGGACCCCATGCGACTTCACTTTCTCCATCAACCTACCATGGGGAACCTTATCAAACGCCTTACTGAAGTCCATGTATATGACATCTACAGCCCTTCCCTCATCAATCAACTTTGTCACTTCCTCAAAGAATTCTATTAAGTTGGTAAGACATGACCTTCCCTGCACAAAACCATGTTGCCTATCACTGATAAGCCCATTTTCTTCCAAATGGGAATAGATCCTATCCCTCAGTATCTTCTCCAGCAGCTCCCCTGCCACTGACGTCAGGCTCACCGGTCGATAATTACCTGGATTTTCCCTGCTACCCTTCTTAAACAAGGGGACAACATTAGCAATTCTCCAGTCCTCCGGGACCTCACCCGTGTTTAAGGATGCTGCAAAGATATCTGTTAAGGCCCCAGCTATTTCCTCTCTCGCTTCCCTCAGAAACCTGGGATAGATCCCATCCGGACCTGGGGACTTGTCCACCTTAATGCCTTTTAGAATACCCAACACTTCCTCCCTCCTTATGCCGACTTGACCTAGAGTAATCAAACATCTGTCCCTAACCTCAACATCCGTCATGTCCCTCTCCTCTGTGAATACCGATGCAAAGTACTCGTTTAGAATCTCACCCATTTTCTCTGACTCCATGCATAATTTTCCTCCTTTGTCCTTGAGTGGGTCAATCCTTTCTCTAATTACCCTCTTGCTCCTTACATATGAATACAAGGCTTTGGGATTTTCCTTAACCCTGTTTGCTAAAGATATTTCATGATCCCTTTTAGCCCTCTTAATTCCTCGTTTCAGATTGGTCCGACATTCCCGATATTCTTCCAAAGCTTCGTCTTTCTTCAGCCGCCTAGACCTTATGTATGCTTCCTTTTTCCTCTTAGCTAGTTTCACAATTTCACCTGTCATCCATGGTTCCCTAATCTTGCCATTTCTATCCCTCATTTTCACAGGAACATGTCTCTCCTGCACGCTAATCAACCTCTCTTTAAAAGCCTCCCACATATCAAATGTGGATTTATCTTCAAACAGCTGCTCCGAATCTACATTCCCCAGCTCCTGCCGAATTTTGGTATAGTTGGCCTTCCCCCAATTTAGCACTCTTCCTTTAGGACCACTCTCGTCTTTGTCCATGAGTATTCTAAAACTTACGGAATTGTGATCACTATTCCCAAAGTAGTCCCCTACTGAAACTTCAACCACCTGGCCGGGCTCATTCCCCAACACCAGGTCCAATATGGCCCCTTCCAGAGTTGGACTATTTACATACTGCTCTAGAAAACCCTCCTGGATGCTCCTTGCAAATTCTGCTCCATGTAGATTTCTAACACTAAGTGAATCCCAGTCAATGTTGGGAAAATTAAAATCTCCTATCACCACCACCCTGTTGCTCCTACAGCGGAAGTAAGTTTCAAGGGAGTAAGACCAGGATAGAAGGCCTCTACTTTAATGCCAGGAGTATTACAGGTAAAACGGATGAGTTCAGGGCAAGGATTGACACGTGGAATTGTGACATAGTAGCCATCAAGGAGACATGGTTGAGGGAGGGGCAGGATTGGCAGCTCAATATCCCGGGATATAGAATCTTCAGGCGAGACAGAGGAGGGGGTAAAAGAGGAGGGGCATTGCAATATTAGTTAAGGAGTCAGTTACTGCAGTAAGGAGAGATGATATCTTGGAGGGGGCATCAAATGAAGCTTTATGGGTAGAGTTTAGGAATAAAAAAGGGACAGCCACATTGCTAGGTGTTTATTATAGACCCCCAGATAGTCAGCGGGAAATTGAGGAGCAAATATGTGTGCAATTTGCAGAGATGTTTAAAAATAATAATAGGGTAATTATATTAGGTAATTTCAACTTTCCCAACATTAATTGGGATAATCATCGTGTTAAGGGCTTAGATGGAGTGAAGTTCTTAAAATATATACAGGAGAACTTTTTAGCTCAATGTGTAAGAGGATCCAACAAGGGAGGGTGCAGTGCTGGACCTAATTCTGGGGAATGAAGCCGGACAGGTGGTTGATGTGTTGGTGGGGGAGCATTTTGGTGATTGCGACCACAACATGGTACAATTTAAGCTTGTTATGGAGAAAGAAATAGACAAGTTGCAAAAAAATGGTTTTGGATTGTGGGAGAACGAACTTTAGTAAAATAAGGCAGGATCTGGCCAAGGTAGACTGGAAAGTGTTACTTGTCGGGAAATCTACAGAAGAGCAGTGAGGGGCATTCAAAAAGGAAATGGGGAGGGTACAGGCCCAACATGTTCCCTCTCGGGTAATAGGTAGGAGCAACAAGCCCAGAGAACCATGGATGACCAGAAACATTCAGGGTACGATGAGAAGGAAAAGAGAGGCTTTTAGCAAATACAAGGAGAGCAAATCAACTGAAGCATTAGTGGAGTACAGAAAGTATAGGATGGAGTTAAGAAAGCAATTAGGAGAGCAAACAGGGGACATGAGAATGCTCTGGCTGGTAAACATAGGGAAAATCCCAAGATATTCTATAAGTATATCAATGGGAAGAGGATAACCAGGGAAAGAGTAGGACCCATTAGGGACCAAGGGGGAAATCTGTGGGTGGAGCCAGAGGACATTGGTAGGGTGTTGAATGAATACTTCACATCTGTCTTCACCCAAGAGAATGAGGAAGTAGATATGGAACTCAGAGAGAGAGAGACTGTGAGGTTCTTGAGCAAATTGTCATAGGGAGTGACAAGGTATTGGAGGTTTTGGCAGGCTGAAAAGTGGACAGATCTCCAGGTCCGGACGATTTGTGTCCCAGGATGCTGTGGGAGGCAAGGGTGGAGATTGCAGGAGCTCTGACCCTAATTTTTAATTCCTCTCTGGCCACGGGGGAGGTGCCAGAGGACTGGAGAACAGCTAATGTGGTCCCACTATTTCAGAAAGGTTGCAGAGATAAGCCAGGGAACTACAGACCAGTGAGTCTCACGTCAGTGGTAGGGAAACTATTGGAGAAAATTCTGAAGGAGAGAATCTATCTCCACTTGGAGAGGCAACATTTGATTAGGAATAGTCAGCATGGCTTTGTCAGAGGGAGGTCATGCCTGACAAATTTGATTGAATTTTTTGAGCATGTGACCAGGTGTGTAGATGAGGGTAGTGCAGTTGATGTAGTTTACATGGATTTCAGCAAAGCCTTTGACAAGGTCCCACATGGGAGACTTATCAAAAAAGCAAATGCACATGGGATACAGGGTAACTTGATAAAGTGGATTCAAAATTGGCTTAGCTGCAGGAGACAGAGAGTGATGACAGACGACTATTTTAGTGACTGGAAGAAAGTGTCCAGTGGCGTACCACAGGAATCCCCTATTGTTTGTCATTTATATAAACGACATAGATGACTATATGGGGGGTAGGATTAGTGAGTTCGCGGATGACACAAAGATTGGCCGAGTGGTTAACAGTGCGGTTGAGTGTCTTGGGTTACAGGAAGATATAGATGGGATGGTCAAATGGGCAGAAAAGTGGCAGATGGAATTTAACCCTGAAAAGTGTGAGGTGATACACTTCGGAAGGAGTAATGTGACATGGAAGTATTCAATGAATGGCCTGACACTGGGAAGTTCCGAGGAACAAAGGGACCTTGGCGTGTTTGTCCATAGATATCTGAAGGCAGAAGGGCAGGTTAATAGGGTGGTGCAAAAGGCATATGGGACACTTGCCTTTATCAATCGAGGCATAGATTACAAAAGCAGGGAGATCATGTTGGAGTTGTACAGAACTTTGGTAAAGCCACAGCTGGAGTACTGTGTGCAATTCTGGTCGCCACATTATAGGAAGGATGTGATTACATTGGAGGGGGTGCAGAGGCAATTCACCAGGATGGTGCCTGGGATGGAACATTTAAGCTATGAAGAGAGGTTGGATAGGCTTGGGTTGTTTTCACTGGAGCAGAGAAGACTGAGGGGTGACCTGATCGAGGTGTACAAGATTATGAGGGGCATGGACAAGGTGGATAGGGAGCAGCTGTTCCCCTTAGTTGAAGGGACAGTTACGAGGGGTCACAAGTTTAAGGTGAGGGGTGGGAGGTTTAAGGGGGATTTGAGGAAGAACTTTTTTTATCCAGAGGGTGGTGATGGTCTGGAATGCCCTGCCTGGGAGGGTGGTAGAGGTGGGTTGCCTCACATCCTTTAAAAAGTACCTGGATGAGCACTTGGTATGTCATAACATTCAAGGCTATGGGCCAAGTGCTGGCAAATGGGATTAGATAGGCAGGTCAGGTATCTTTAATGAATCGGTGCAGACTCGATGGGCCAAAGGGCCTCTTCTGCACTGTATTATTCTGTGATTCTGTGAATATCTCCTTATCTGGCTTGGTGTCTGTTTTTGTTTTCTAATGCACCTTACATCATTTTATTCTGTTAAAGGTGTTATATAAATACAAGTTGTTATTGGACTGGTAGGCTCAGATTGTCAGTGTCGATTCAAGATGAAGGGTTGCAAGGGGGAGAAAAGCAATGTACAGAAGATCTGTACAAATTTAATGAGGAAAAACATCGACGTGAACTGGCAGAGAAAAGCACTTCGCCAGTTTATGGGGCATCAGGTTTGCTTCCTGGCAGAATCACTGAGACCAAGTCGAATCTCCAGTGTATAATCCAAAAATGCAACAGAGACCTTAACAGTAAACTTGCCTGTGGTTCGCTTAAAGTCAGACACCATCCTGATTTCCTTTCAAGTGTGATGGGTCCATGACGGTATTGGTCCTCCTGGCAATTACCACTCATGCCTGATGTACTCTCTGCAGTTCAGCTGCCTTTCACTCCGTCCCTCACTATATTTGCACAAGCCTGGAAGGCATGTTGTTGAATTGTCATTTCATTTGCTGCTTGCCTGCTCCATGGTGCATGCATTTCCCACTGTGCAGCAGATTCAATGTAAATTGCTTGTCTCTTCCTAATATCTAGCTTTTTTAACTTATTCATAAGCGATTCAGCAGGATTGACACCAAAGAGTGATTATCGAGAGTAATGGACACCAAAGAGTGATTATAGAGAGTAATAGACACCAAAGAGTGATTATAGAGAGTAATGGACACCACAGAGTGATTATAGAGAGTAATGGACACCAAAGAGTGATTATAGAGAGTAATAGACACCAAAGAGTGATTATAGAGAGTAATGGACACCACAGAGTGATTATAGAGAGTAATGGACACCAAAGAGTGATTATAGAGAGTAATAGACACCACAGAGTGATTATAGAGAGTAATAGACACCACAGAGTGATTATAGAGAGTAATGGACACCAAAGAGTGATTATAGAGAGTAATAGACACCACAGAGTGATTATAGAGAGTAATGGACACCAAAGAGTGATTATAGAGAGTAATAGACACCACAGAGTGATTATAGAGAGTAATGGACACCAAAGAGTGATTATAGAGAGTAATAGACACCACAGAGTGATTATAGAGAGTAATGGACACCAAAGAGTGATTATAGAGAGTAATAGACACCACAGAGTGATTATAGAGAGTAATGGAGACCACAGAGTGATTATAGAGAGTAATGGACACCAAAGAGTGATTATAGAGAGTATTAGACACTACAGAGTGATTATAGAGAGTGATGGACACCACAGAGTGATTATTGAGAGTTGGGAGAGCTGTCCCACAGACTAGTCAAGCAACAGCTTGACATTGTCATACTCACTGAATCATACCTTACAGACACTGACACCGCAAGCACAATCCCTTGTTATGTCCTGTCTCGCTAGCTGGACAGAGCCAGCAGAGGTGGCGACACAGTGGTATACAGTCGGGAGGGAGTTGCCCTGGGAGTCCTCAACATTGACTCTGGATCCCATAAGGTCTCATGGTAGCAGGTCGAACATGGGCAATGAAACCTCCTGCTGATTCCCACCTACCGCCACCACCCACCACCCCCCCCACCCCCCCCGCCCACCCCCACCCTCAGCTGATGAATCAGTACTCCTTCATATTGAACACTACTTGGAGGAAGCACTTATGGTGGCACAGGTGTAGAATGTACTCTGGGTGGTGGACCTCAATGTCCAGCACCAAAAGTGGCTCAAAGCACCCATACTGACTGAGCTGGCCGAGTCCTAAAGGACTTATCTGCTAGACTGGGTCTGCGGCAGGTGGTGAAGGAACCAACAGGAGGGAAAAACATACTTGACCTCGTCCTCACCAATCTGCCAGTTGCAGATGTACCTGGCCATGACAGTATTGGCAGGAGTGACCACCGCACAGTCCTTGTGGAGACAAAGTCCCATTTTCACATTGAGGATATGATCCATCATATTGTGTGGCACTATCACCGTGCTAAATGGGATAGATTTCAAGCAGATCTAGCAATGCAAAACTGGGCATCCATGAGCCGCTGTGGGCCATCAGCAGCAGCAGAATTGTCCTCAACCACAATCTGTAACCTCATGCCCCAGCATATCCCCCACTCTACCATTAACATCAAGCTGGGGGATTAACACTGGTTCAAAGAAGAGTGCAGGAGGGCATGCCGGGAGCAGCACCAGGCATACCTCAAAATGAGGTGTCAACCTGGTGAAGCTACAACACAGGACTATCTGCATGCCAAACAGCGTAAGCAGCATGCGATAGACATAGCTAAGCGATCCCAGAACCAACGGACTAGATTTAAGCTCTGCAGTCCTGCCACATCCAGCCATGAATGGTGCTGGACAATGAAACTGGAGGAGGTGGCTCCACAAATATCCCCATCCTCATTGATGGGGGAGCCCAGCACATCAGTGCGAAAGATAAGGCTGCAGCAGTTGCAACAATCCTCAGCCAGAAGTGCCAAGAGGATGATCCATCTCGGCCTCCCCCTGAAGTCCCCAGCATCACAGATGCCAGTCTTCAGCCAATTCGATTCACTCCCCGTGATATCAAGAAACAACTGAAGGCACTGGATACTGCAAAAGCTATGGGCCCTGACAACATTCCATTAATAGTACTGAAGACCTGTGCTCCAGAACTTATCACACCCCTAGCCGTGCTGTTCCAGTACAACTAAACAGTGGCATCTACCCAGCAATGTGGAAAATTGCCCAGGTATATCCTGTACACAAAAAGCAGGACAAGTCCAACCCGGCCAATTACCGCCCAATCAGTGTACTCTCAATCATCAGTAAAGTGATGGAAGGTATCATTGACAGTGCCATCAAACGGCACTCACTTAGCAATAACCTGCTCAGTGACACTCAGTTTGGGTTCCGCCAGGGCCACTCAGCTCCTGATCTCATTGCAGCCTTGGTTCAAACATGGACAAAAGAGCAGAACTCAAGAGGTGAGGTGAGAGTGACTGCCCTTGACATCAAGGCAGCATTTGACCGAGTATGGCATCAAGGAGCCCGAGCAAAACTGGAGTCAATGGGAATTGGGGAGAAACTCTCCGCTGGTTGGAGTCATATCTAGCGCAAAGGAAGATGGTTGTGATTGTTGGAGGTCAATCATCTGAGCTCCAGGACGTCACTGCAGGAGTTCCTCAGGGTAGTGTCCTAGGCCCAACCATCTTCAGCTGCTTCATCAATGACCTTCCTTCAATCATAAGGTCAGAAGTGGGGATGTTTGCTGATGATTGCACAATGTTCAGCACCATTCGTGACTCCTCAGATACTGAAGCAGTCCTTGTAGAAATGCAGCAAGACCAGGACAATATCCAGGCTTGGGCTGATAAGTGGCAAGTAACATTCACGCCACACAAGTGCCAGGCAATGACCATCTCCAACAAGACAGAATCTAACCATCTCTCCTTGCCATTCAATGGCATTATGCTCACGGAATCCCCCACTATCAACATCCTGGGGGTTACCATTAACCAGAAACTGAACTGGAGTAGCCATATAAATACCATGGCTACAAGAGCAGGTCAGAGGCTAGGAATCCTGCGGCGAGTAACTCACCCCCTGACTCCCCAAAGCCTGTCCACCATCTACAAGGCACAAGTCAGGAGTGTAAAGGACGACTCTGCACTTGCCTGGTTGGGTGCAGCTCCAACAATACTCAAGAGGCTCAACATCATCCAGGACAAAGACGTCTGCTTGATTGTCACCCCATCCACAAACATTCCCTCCACCACCGACGCACAGTGGCAGCAGTGTGTACCAGCCATAAGTTGCACCGTAGCAACGCAACAAAGCTCCCTCAACAGCACCTTCCAAACCCGAGACCTCTACCACCTAGAAGGACAAGGGCAGCAAATGCATGGGAACACCACCACCTGCAAGTTCCCCTCCAAGCCACACACCATCCTGACTTGGAACTATATCGCCGTTGCTTCACTGTCGCTGGGTCAAAATCCTGGAACTCCCTTCCTAACAGCACTGTAAGGGTGCCTACCCCACATGGACTGCAGCGGTTCAAGAAGGCAACTCACCATCACCTTCTCAAGGGCAATTAGGGATGGGCAATAAATGCTGTCCTAGCCAGTGACGCCCACAGCCCAGGAACGAATAAAAAGAAAACAAGCTTGCAACAGCATCTCCCAGCAACCGTACTTCTCGCCCTGAAAATGACAAGAGTAGCTATATTTTGGGAATACTTTCAAGTTCCCCTCCTAGTCAAACACCACGTTGACGTGGACATATATCATCATTCCTTCATTGTCGCTGGGTCAAAATTCTGGAATACATTTCTGAACACCATGATTACAAGGACTTCAGCATATCGAGAAGAAAGCCCATCATCTTCTCAGTAGAACTAGAAATGGACAAGTGCAGGCTTTCCAGCACCATGCATTTCCTTGAAACAAATAAAAGAATAATGGCCATTTGTCATGTTTGAACCACAGCATGCCATTCAGCATGAATGACAAGACAGCTGAAGTCAGTTGTGATCTCGCCTGACTTCCACATATGCACTTCAAGGATCAGGAAGTTTCACGGACTTTTCCATTCCATAGCCCTGAAATATTGAAGCCAATTATAGCACCTCAACTGCATCTTTCTTTCCAATCAGTTAACCCACCAACAGCTGGGCTTGAACTGTCTTGTCAGCTGAGGCACAGTGGATAGAACTCTCCTTTCTGAGTCAGAATGTTGTGGGTTCAAATTCCAATCCAAGACTTGAGCACAAATATCAGGATTGATGCTCCAGTTCAGTTTGGAGGGAATGCTGCACTGTCAGAGGTGCTGGCTGGGATTTTGTGACGGCCACGGAGGCAGATGGTGGTGGCGGGGCACAGAGTGTCACGACGTGTGGCTGGGGGCTGGAGCGGGCTCGGCATCTCCCTGTTGCCCAGCGATCTTCCTGGGTGTGGGATGGTCGACGATGGCCTTCCCACCCAGAGGCCAATTGAAGCCCTTAAACTGGCCTATTAATGGCCGATTAAGGGCTTCTTCCTAGCATCTTTGGGATCTTACCAGTGGCTGGGGGGCCTGCGCTGTGTGTCAAGGACGCCTTGTAAAATGAGGTGCCCTCCTTATGGGCTTGAGGGGGGCAGTCGCTCCTTCATGGGCAATTTGTGGCCCACAGAGGACCCCCACCAGGAACAACTTTACCACTTGGGAGCCCCCCTCCGTCTGGACTGCACGACCACCCCCCGATACCTCCTCGCTGGGGCCTTCCGGACTGGCCCCGGCGACCCAGCCTCACCAACCTCTGTTCCGGGGTTCCAGTGCTGGGCCTCCGTCTGAGGTCTCTGCAGTACCAGCAGTGGCCATCACTCCCAGTGGCGGCGCCAATACTGCTGAGCTGCTTGCCTACTGATTGGCCCGCAGCTCTTGGAGGTAGGATCCCCGTCCCTTTAAAGACTGACTTTAAGGTGAGACTTTAAACTGAGGTCCCTTCTGCACTCTCAGATGGATGTGAAAGATTCCACAGCACTATTTTGAAAAAGAACAAGGGAGTTATCCCTGGCACAAAAACAAGAAATGCTGGATTCACTCAGCAGGTCTGGCAGCATCTGTGGAAAGAGAAGCAGAGTTAACGTTTCGGGTCAGTGACCCTTCTTCGGAACTGTTCCGAAGAAGGGTCACTGACCCGAAACGTTAACTCTGCTTCTCTTTCCACAGATGCTGCCAGACCTGCTGAGTGAATCCAGCATTTCTTGTTTTTGTTTCAGATTTCCAGCATCCGCAGTATTTTGCTTTTATTTTAGTTATCCCTGGCATCCTGGCCAATATTTATCCTTCCATCAACATCATTAAAACAGATTATCAGGTCATTATCACATGGTTCTTTGTGGGAGCTTGCTGTGCAAAAATTGGCTGCCGCATTTACTGCTCTTTAAAACAGACACATTTTCAGATTGCAGAACTTTTACTTGAATTTTTTTTCAGTCATGGGATGTGGGCATCGCTGGCCAGGCCAGCATCTATTGCCCATCCCTAATTGCCCTTGAGAAGGTGGTGGTGAGCTGCCTTCTTGAACCGCTGCAGTCCCTGTGCACTGTGGGCTCCTCAGTATCTGAGGAGTCGCAAATGGTGGTGAACATTGTGTAATCATCAGTGAACATCCCCACTTCTGACCTTATGATGGAGGGAATCATTGATGAAGCAGCTGAAAATGGTTGGGTCTTGGACAGTACCTTGAGGAATTGCTGCGGTGATGTCCTGGGACTGAGATAATTGACCTCCAACAACCACAACCATCTTCCTTAGTGCTAGGTATGACTCCAACCAGTGAAGAGTTTTCCCCCTGATTCCCATTGACTACAGTTTTCGTCGAGCTCCTTAATGTCATACTTGGTCAAATGCTGCCTTGATGTCTAGGGCAGTCATTCTCACCTCACCTCTTGAGTTCAGTTCTTTTGTCCCTGTTTGAACCAAGGCTGTAATGAGGTCAGGAGCTGAGTGGCCCTAGCGGAACCCAATCTGAGCGTCAGTGAGTAGGTTATTGTTGAGCAAGTGCCACTTGATAGCAGTGTCAATGACCCCTTCTATCACTTTGCTGATGATCGAGAGTAGACTGATAGGGCGGTAATTGGCCGGGTTGGATTTGTCCTACTTTTTGTGGACAGGACATACTTGGGCAATTTTTCACATTGCCGGGCAGATGCCAGTGTTGTAACTTTACTGGAACAGCACGGCTAGAGGTGCAGCTAGTTCTGATTAGATTAGATTAGAGATACAGCACTGAAACAGGCCCTTCGGCCCACCGAGTCTGTGCCGAACATCAACAAACATCCCCACCTGTCTCTATATTTCCCTACCACCTACCTATACTAGTGACAATTTATAATGGCCAATTTACCTACCAACCTGCAAGTCTTTTGGCTTGTGGGAGGAAACCGGAGCACCCGGAGAAAACCCACGCAGACACAGGGAGAACTTGCAAACTCCACACAGGCAGTACCCGGAATCGAACCCGGGTCCCTGGAGCTGTGAGGCTGCGGTGCTAACCACTGCGCCACTGTGCCGCCCGCACAAGTCTTCAGTACTGTTGCCAGAATGTTGTCAGGGCCCATAGCCTTTGCAGTGTCCAGTGCCTTCAGTCGTTTCATTATATTACGTGGAGTGAATCGGATTGGCTGAAGTCTGGCATCTGTGATGCTGGGCACCTCAGGAGGAGGCAGAGATGGCAATTCTGGCTGAAGATTGATGCAAAGGCTTCATCCTTGTCTTTTGCACTGATGTGCTGGGCTCTCCCATCGTTGAGGATGGGAATGTTTGTGGAGCCACCTTCTCCTGTTATTTGTTTAATTGTCTGCCACCATTCATGACTGGATGTGGCAGGACTGCAGAGCTTAGATCTGATCTGCTGGTTGCGGGATCGCTTAGCCCTGTTCTCGCATGCTGCTTACGCAGTTTGGCATGCAAGTAGTCCTGTGTTGTAGCTTCACCAGGTTGACACCTCATTTTGAGGTATGCCTGCTGCTGCTCCTGGCATGCCCTCCTGCAATCTACATTGAACCAGGTTTGGTCCCCCGGTTTCAAGGTAATGGTAGAGTGGGCCATGAGATTACAGATTGTAGTTGTGTACAATTCTGCTGCTGCTGATGGCCCACAGCACCTCATGGATGACCAGTTTTGAGTTGCTCGATCTGTTTGAAATCTATCCCATTTAGCACGATGGTAGTGCCACACAATACGATGGTGGGTATCCTCAACGTGAAGACAGGACTTCGTCTCCATAAGAACTTTGCAGTGGTCACTCCTATCAATACTGTCATGGACAGATGCATCTGCAACAGGTACATTGGTGAGGATGAGGTCAAGTATGTTTTCCCTCTTGTTAGTCCCCCCACCACCTGTCACAGACCCAGTCTAGCAGCTATGTCCTTTAGGACTCGGCTAGATCAGTCAGTAGTTGTGCTACTGAGCCACTCTTGGTGATGGACATTGAAGTTCCCCACCCAGAGTACGTTCTGAGCCCTTGCTATCCTCAGTGCTTCTTCCAATTGGTGTTCAACATTGAGAAGCACTGATTCGTCAGCTGAGTGGGGGGGGGGGCAGTAGGTGATAATCAGCAGGAAGTTTCCTTGCCCATGTTTGACCTGATGCCATGAGACTTCACGGGATCTGGAATCAATGTTGAGGACTCCCAGGGCAACTCCCTCCCTACTGTATACCACTCTGCTGCCAACTCTGGTGAGTCTGTCCTGCCGGTGGGACAGGACATACCCAGGGATGGTGATGGCAGTGTCTGGGACATTGTCTGTAAGGTATGATTCTGTGAGTATGACTTTGTCAGGCTGTTGCTTGACTCATCTGTGGGACAGCTCTCCCAACTTTGGCATAAGCCCCCAGATGTTAGTAAGGAGGACTTTGCAGTGTCGACAGGGCTGGGTTTGCTGGTGTAATTTTCAGTGCCTAGGTCAATGCCGGGTGGTCCGTCTGTTTTCATTTCTTTTCGTAGACTTTGTAGGAGTTTGATACAACTGAGTGGCTTGCTAGGCCATTTCTGGGGGCATTTCTGTCAACCACAATGCTGTGGGTCTGTAGCCACATGTAGGCCAGACTAGGTAAGGATGGCAGATTTCCTTCCCTAAAGGGCATTAGTGAACCAGATGGATTTTTACAACAATTGACAATGGTTTTGTGGTTGCCATAGACTAGCTTTTAGTTCCAGATTTATTAATTGAATTCAGATTTCACCATCTGCCGTGGTGGGATTCTAACCCATGTCCCCAGAGCATTAGCCTGGGCCTCCGGATTACTAGTCCAGTGACATTACCACTGCACCACCGCCTCCCCAGCACAGCACAAAAACAGGCCATTCAGCCCAACAGGTCCATGCCCTTCCTTCCACCCGTCTTCCTCTCAGTCTATCAGCAGATCCTTCTATTCCTTTCTCCCTCATGTACTTATCCAGCTTCTCTTTAAATGCAGCATTCATACAGTTATCAGTTATCCTGAACAGGATGAGACACTGTATTCACTTCAAAAGTATTTCATTGGCTGTAAAACGCTTTGGGATGTCCTGCGGTTGTGAAAGGCACTATAGAAATGCAAGTCTTTCTTTTTTCCTTTGTGGACTTTCCTGGTCAGTATGACTCAGCACAATACTGATAGTGTATTATACATTGAGCCACTGGGGACCTTATGTAGATCTTAGGATGTTATTGTCATCTCCATTTTAAGGTATTTCCGTAGACCCCAGTATCTTGAGGAACAAGATCGTTAGTGAAGAATATTCTGTAATCTAAAGGCTATTTGTAGGAAGCACCCTCCTGTGAAGTAATTAATGAACATTTTGGCCAGCTCCCTGGAAAATCACTGGCTGTGTAACGTAACCACACATCTCTATCAGCCTAGTTTGGCTGTTGGTTTTGGGCCATATCCTGACTGTCATATGTTCTGTTAATACCAAAACATTTTTCACAGCTCTCCCTGTTTCCCATCATGTAGGATTGTCTGAGCAAGTAGCTGGGTAACAATCTACTGTTACACTCACTTAAAGTGCAGCGATTGAAAATACAAGAACTCAACCTGAAGAGTTACAAAAATGGTCTTTTCTTTTTTTAAAACGTGGACAACGTGCTGAAAAATGGCTGCCAAAGGTCAAAAGATCTGCCTTTGTCTATTCAAACTGTCTTTCTGTTTGCAAGGACAGAAGAATACATTGAGAACAGAAAGTGCCGGAAATACTCATCAGGTCAGGCAGCATCTGTTTAGAGAGAAACAAGGTTTACATTTCAGGTCTGTGACCCTTCATTTCAGAGTTCCAGCATCCGCAGTAATTTGCTATTATCTTACCTCAGAATACATTCCAAAGGCAAGAGGTGTCAATTACACCCATGCTGAACGCATCAAGAAACATTATTGAATTGAATGAGTTCTTCTGAAAAAAAGGTGTGAAGTAGCCACATCCTGGGCCATTGTTGGTCACCACAGGAAGAAAGATCTGTGTCTCCCAACAGAGGCGAGATCTGAGAGACTTTTAGATTACAAGGTACCTCTCTGGAGAGAAAGAGAGAGGAAGACAGAGACCCAAGAAAAAGCACCACCAAAGCTTGTCCAGCTGAGAGCTGGGAGAAGATCCAGCAAGCTGAAAGGAAGGTGCCCTGCTGTGGATTCTACAAAGAACAGTACAGCACAGGAACAGGCCATTCGGCCCTCCAAGCCTGCGCCGATCTTGATACCTGCCTAAACTAACACCTTCTGCACTTCCGGGGCCCATATCCCTCTATTCCCTTCCTATTCATGTATTTGTCAAGATGTCTCTTAAACGTCACTATCGTATATTCTTCCAACACCTCCCCTGGCAGCAAGTTCCAGGCACTCACCACCCTCTGTGTAAAAAAACTTGCCTCGCACATCCCCTCTAAACTTTGCCCCTCGCACTTTAAACCTATGTCCCCTAGTGACTGACTCTTCCACCCTGGGAAAAAGCTTCTGACTATCTACTCTGTCCATGCCGCTCATAACTCCGTTTCAACTTGTGTAGCAGTGAATTGGAAATGATCCCCTGTCTTCAAACTGAACTTTCAACCAACAGAGAAATCTACTAACAGGACCGCAATTAAAGAGAAATTGACCTCCGAGAAAATTCAACAGGTTTACTGTGAACCCCGAAACCCCACCTCATTTCAAACCACTTACCCTTTTCCCTCTCTATCTGTCTCTTGTGTGTGCATGTGTGTGCATGTGTGTGTATGAGTGAATGTGTGAGTGGGTATGGTTGTGACAATTTCGGGATAAGGCATATTGCTTAATAAATAATTAATCTTCTGTTTTAACCTTGCAAGAAAATCTGTCGTTGTCTGTTTATTTGACAAATAAAACACAAAGGGGTTAAACCCTAATAAAAAACACTTGCTGCGGTCAGGTTGGAGTTGAACAGTGGAAACCACCCACACCCCTCACCACGTGGTCCTAACACCACTCTGACCTCATCACTCAGTGATGGGATTTTGGGTGTGACTCCCAACATTTTTGTTCATTTATTCTGTTGTCCTCCAGCCACAGTGTGGCTAATGGGGATGGAGTTTGAATAAAATAAAGGGCCGACATCAACTCTTAATCCATGAAAAAGAAAATGTGAACTTTGAAAAGCAGAACAGACTGAATGTAATGCTTTTTAAACATATGCACTACCTCATATATATGTAAGTGTCCAAATGGAAACAGACTCAAATCAAACTCCTTATAATTTATGGACTCCCACCCAGTATTGAGCGATTGCTGCATTGTGAAAAGTAGCAGCATTGAAATGAGGCCGTTAACCACTGGTTCATGCAGATGTTATCCTACGAGAGCAGAGAGTTTGCATTGTATGCTCGTCGACATTCCGCCCTCAACCAGTATCATTCGATTCATGACTGTTAACGGGACACAGCTGGTGCAGAATAGCTACACTGCAATGTGTTTACTGAATGTGAAAGCCTTTGAGACATTTCTGAGTGACAGTGTAAATGTGAGGCAATCCTTCTGATATTGAAAGAAAGACATTGACGGGGATTTTATGTGGCCCCTGAGGGGGGACACAGAGTATCACAACGGGTGGTGGGGGTGGGCGGACGGCCCATCGCCAAGTGATCTTCTCGGGGCAGGATAGGCTGACGATGGCCTTCCCACCCAGAGGCCAATTGAAGCCCTGACGTGGCCTATTAACAGCCAATTAAGGGCCACTTCCTGCCGCTGCTGGGATCTTACCAGTAGCTGGGGTATCTCCACCATACAGGGAGGATGTCTTGTAACACGAGGCGCCCTCCCTGTGGGCGTGGGCGGTGGGAGAGTCCCTCCTTCATGGGCAATTTGTGGAATTGCTTTACCCCCAGGGCCCCCCTCTCCATGGACTGCACGACCACCGTCCACCCCCCCTCCCCCACCCCGGTCCCCCTCACTGGGGCCTTCCAGAGTGGTCCTGGCGACCCCGCCTCATCTACCTCTGTTCCGGGCTTCCTGCACTGGGCCTGGGTCCGAGGCCTCTGCAGTACTGGCAATGTCCTCTGATTGGCCAACAGCTCTTGGAGGTGGGGTCCCCGTCTTTAAAGGGACAGGAATTCTGGCATGGGAAACTTGGAGATTAAATGACTGGAGGATCGCTCCAGGGGGTGCAAAAAGGCTGAGGCAGGGTGCCTCCCGCCTTTTCGGCCTTGTGCTGGGAGCCTTGCCTCCTACACAAAATCCAGCCCATTGTATTCAAGGTGTAGTGACTAAACAAGATATTTAAGAGTGTAAGAACATAATAAATAGGAGCAGGAGTCGGCTATTTAACCCTTTGAGTCTGCTGCCCCATTCAATATGATCACGGATGATCGTCTACCTCAATTCCACCTTTCTGTATTATCCCCATGTCCCTTAGTATCCAAAAATCTATTGGTCTCTGTCTTGAACATACTCAATGACTGAACATCCACAGCCTCTGGGGTAGAGAATTCCAAAGATCCACAACCCTCTGAGTGAAGACATATCTCAGTCCTAAATGGCCAACTCCTTATTTTGAGACTGTGAGCCCTAGTTCTAAACTGCAGCAAGAGGAAATATCTTCTCAGCAACTACCCTATCAAACCTCTTCAGAATTGTATATGTTTCAATGAGATCACCTCTCATTCTTCTAAATTCCAGGGGATGTAGGCCTAGTCCATGCATTCTCCCTCATAGGACAGCACCCTCATCCCAGGAATCAGTCCAATGAACGTTTGATGCACTCTCAGGCAAGTATATCCTTCCTTAGGCAAAGAGACTAAAACTGTACTCAGTACTCCAGGTGTGGCCTCACCAAGGCTCTATACAGTTACAGTAATACTTCATCACTCTAATACCCCAATTCCTTTGTAATAAAGGCTAACATATGTGTCCTAATTGCTTGCTGTACCTGAATGCTAACTTTCTGTGATTCATGTACAAGGACACCCAGGTCCCTCTGAATGCAAACATTCCCCAGTGCCTCACCATTTAAAAAATATTCTGCTTTTCTATTTTTCCTTCCAAGTGGATAACTTTACACCTCTCCATGTTATATTCCACCTACTATGATCTTGTCCACTCACTTAACCTGTCTATATCCCTTTTCAGCCTCTGCGAACTCCTCACAGTTTACTTTCCCATTTAGATTTGTATCGTCAGGATACATTACACTCGTGTGATACATTTTATATTATATTTGCATTATACATTTATGTGCTGCAAGTAACAATTACAGTTAGAAAGAAAGACTTCCTCATCCTGTCTATTTCAGTGACTTCCCAGAACCTTTGTCAACAACAGCAACATCTGAAGGGAATTGAATCAATTGATTCCGTTAAATTATTCCTTGTGACGAAATGTTCAAATTCCAGTGGATACAAGTTATTAATGAGAAGGTTAAGAGTAGAAGGGAAGTCAAGAAGAACTTTATCATTCAAATGATTGTGCAGCTGTGGAATAAATTATCAGAGAACATTGAGGTGGACATCATAAATTGGATCCAAAGATAATTGCATTTATTCCTGAAAGGAGAAAACAATTGAGGGATAAGATGGGAAGTGTAATAAGTGTGACTAAAGGAATGTGGTGAGAAGGTGGGTACGTGGGTTCGGGGAATGGGGAGGAAGTGGGTAGGTGGATTGAGGGATTTGTGGAGAAGGTGGGGAGGTGGAATTGAGGGATTTGGGAGGAAGTGGGGAGGTGGATTGAGGGATTTGGGAGGTTGAATTGAGGGATTTGGGAGGAAGTGGGGAGGTTGAATTGAGGGATTTGTGGAGGAGGTGGGGAAGTGGAATTGAGGGATTTGGGAGGAAGTGGGGAGGTGGATTGAGGGATTTGGGAGGTTGAATTGAGGGATTTGTGGAGAAGGTAGGGAGGTGGAATTGAGGGATTTGGGAGGAAGTGGGGAGGTTGAATTGAGGGATTTGTGGAGGAGGTGGGGAGGTGGGGTTGATCTATTAAAAGACCATATTTGTTTGATCTAATGGTTTCTACTGTTCATAAATATTCTTCTGCTGAAATCTAACAGCCACAGCCTGGCTGAGAATTGGTGTTCATTCCAATAAGTTTCTGTTACGCAAACACTTTTGTTTTTATTTTTTCTACATTTGATGAATAGTTATGTTCATTTGATGCGAGTCTCTACTCAAAAACACTCACTTGCCCAAAACAGCATTTCCACAATAATTGAAGCAGGTCCCAATTCTTGTTGCACTGAGAGCAAAATATGACTGACTAAATGATTGCATATGATGTTGTTTTGAGGGAAAAATGGCAGTGATGCAATATAAAAAGATTATAACAATTTTGTGCCATTATAAAAAAACCACAAATAAAATTGGCGTCACAAATAACCTAGCCTGCCGACAGTCTATTGCTTGGAAGCCTATTTTCACTGGACCATGTCTATTTTTTTGAATTGGATCAGGTCCAGTGATACAGTGTGCTATGTGGTTCTCTAAATCACCTACTATTCCCTAATCCCTTCTTGTGCCGAGCTTTGGCAAGCAGTAGCAGTAGGATGTAATGGTAACATCAGTGAAGCAATGGGCCAAACCACATCAGAGAGTCAACCATGATTATTAAACCATCTTGTCTTTCAGGATATCATCAAGCCAAGCAAAGCCACTTTGCTTTCATTTGAGCTGATTTTTTTTTTAAACCACATCAGTGGTCTGCTTCTTTGTCAGTCCCCATCAGTGTAGGACAGAGAGCACTCATTGTTTAAGGAGAGGAAACATGAATAAAATTCAACCACCTATTTCACCCATTTGCAAATAATCACAAAAATGTGGCATCTTGAAAGTTGTGACAGCTCCAAAAGAACAGATTTCCTTATTTTACTCACAAAGCAGAGACTGATATTCGTTTATAGGATACAGCCATATTTGTGCTGGAACACATAATTTTTGAACATATGAGAAATGTGGTGCTTGATGGTGCTTTGGCAGGTTACTAGATTAGTACAGAGCACTGGGATTCCAGAATGTTCAGCAAGTTTCCAGCATCAGCTATAGCAATAATATAGCAAATTATTGATTCATGTGCAAGTAGAAGCCACCTTCTGTATTGGCCATTGATCCCATTCTTGAAAATACCAATTATCCCAGCATCCACAGCCTTTTGGGGGAGACTGTTCCAGATTTCTACTCCTCTTTACATGAAAAAGTGCTTCCCGATTTCACTCCTGAACAGCCGAGCTCTAATTTTACAATTATGTTCCCTTGTTCTTGATTCCCCTGTCAGAGAAAACAGTTTCTCTGTATCTATGCTACTGAATCCATTTAACATACCTCAATTACATCATCCCTCCATCTCCTTTTTCAAGGGATTACAAGCCAAGTTTATACAGCTGATTTTATCAAATGCACTACAATTAATTTTGTAAAATATATTAATGTGATACCCTCTGTGCTTACTCTCATCTTCAGCCTTATCGTGTCTGCAATGCTGCTGGAAGATTATTAACATGAATTTATAACACCCACTGAACCATTTTCTCACCATACCTCAAAATGGCTTTTCTCCAGAATTCATCCGATTGCCTCTTGAATTCATTTATTATGACTAATTTGATGCCCTTCTATATTAAAGTAGTGCATGCCACAGCGAGCATTTACAGGTTGATATCTAAACTAGGGGCTCGGTTATTTATATGCAGAATAATGGCCACCAGGAATCAGATATGCTTTGAGAGTTCCCTTCTAACTCCTGACTTCCTGATTTGTAACTTGTATCCCAGATTTTTGAATCCTTATCCTGCAACAATTTTCTCAGTTTCCTTCAGACCCTTGAAAACCTCAGTTGGTAACCTCAGTGTCCTTACTCCCAAAGAATACTACTGCACCTTCCACAGCTTCCTTCATAACTGAAGTTCAGCACTTGTAAAGCATGCTTGCAACTTGTTCCGAAACTCCTTCTCCCTGCCCTGCCACTTTCTGTACTTCCTCTGCCCTGCCTCCCTCTGCCCTGCCTCCCTCTGCCCTTCCACCCTCAGCTCTGCTATCCCCTGTAACCTTTTGATGAGGGCGAGGAAAGAGAAAATCAAGTACTGTCAAAAAAATCAACGATGTGACAGACTGGTCAGTAAAATGAAAGCCCATGGGATACAGGAGAATGTGGCAGGTTGGATCCAGAATTGGCTCAGGGCCAGGAAAGAAAGAGTAGTAGTTGACGGATGTTTTTGTGAATGAAAAGCTGTTTCCAGTGGTGTTCCACAGGGCTCAGTGTTGGGTCCCTTGCTGTTTGTGGTATATATTAATGATTTGGACTTAAATGTGGGAGGCATGATTGGGAAATTTGCTGATGACACAAAAATTGGCCGTGTAGTTGAGAGTGAAGAATATAGTTGTAGACTCCAGAAAGATATTAATGGTTTGGTTAAGTGGGCGGAAAAGTGGCAAATGGAATTCAATCCAGGTAAGTGTGAGGTAATGCAGTTGGGAAGGGCAAACAAAGTAAGGGACTACACAATAAACGGAAATATATTGAGAGAGGTAGAAGAAGTGAGAGACCTTTGAGTGCATGTCCACAGGTCCCTGAAGGTGGCAGGACAGGTAGATCGAGTGGTGAAGAAGGGATATGGAATGCTTTCCTTTATTGGCTGAGGTATAGAATTCAAAAGCAGGGATGTGATGCTGGAACTGTATAAAACACTGGTTAGGCCACAGCTGGAGTATTGTGTACAGTTCTGGTCACCACATTACAGGAAGGACATAATTGCTCTGGAGAGAGAACAGAGGAGATTTCCAAGAATGTTGCCAGGGCTTGAAAGTTGCAGTTATGAGGAAAGACTGGATCGGCTAGGGTTGTTTTCCTTAGAACAGGCGAGGCTGAGGGGTGACTTAATTGAGGTGCACAAAATTATGAGGGGCCAAGATAGAGTAGACAGGAAGGACCTGTTTCCCCTATCGGAGAGGTCAATTACCGGGGAGCACAGATGTAAGGTGATTGGTAGAAATATTAGAGGGGACATGAGGAAAAACTTTTTTACTCAGAGGGTGGTGGGTGTCTGGAATTCACTGCCAGGAATGGTGGTGGAGGCAGAAACCCTCAATTCTTTTAAAAGGTTCCTGGACATGCACCTGAAGTGCTGTAACCTGCAAGGCTACGGACCAGGTGCTGGAAGGTGGGATTGGATTGGGCGGCTATTTTTTCCGGCTGGTACGGACACAAGGGGCTGAATGGCCTCCTTCTGTGCTGTAATTTTTCTATGGTTCTATGATTCTATGTACCTTTAAGAAATAAAAATGGAAAGTGCTGGAAATACTCAGCAGGTCTGGCAGCATCTGTGGAAAGAGAAGCAGAGTTAACGTTTCAGGTCTGTGACTTTTCATCAGAACTGGCAAAGGTTAGAAATGTAATAGGTTTTAAACAACTGAAGCCGGGGTGGGGGGAAAGAGAACAAAAGGGAAGGTGTGTGATAGGGCAGAGGGCAGGAGAGATTAACTGACAAGGAGGTTATGGGGCAAATGCAAAGGAAGTGTACTAATGGTGTTGTGAAAGACAAAGCATTAATGCAGAGAGAGTGTTAATGACAGAATAATGAACAGCTCTGTCCAAAAGCACAAACATGAAAAAACAAGTTTAAGGCAGGCACTTGGGAAAAAAATCATAAAACAAAATAAAATAAAATAATAATAAAAGGGCCAGTCATGCTCTGAAATTATTGAACTCAATGTTCAGTCCGGAAGGTTGTAGAGTGCCTAATTGGAAAATGAGATGCTGTTCCTCGAGCTTGCGTTGATGTTCACTGGAACACTGCAGCAATCCCAGGACAGAGATGTGGGCATGAGAGCAGGGGGGAGTGTTGAAATGGCCAGCAACCGGAAGCTCGGGGTCATGCTTGCAGACTGAGCGGAGGTGTTCCGCAAAGCAGTCACTAATCTGTGTTTGATCGCCCCATTGTAGAGGTGGCTGCATTGTGAGCAGCAAATACAGTTTTCTACATTGAAAGAAGTACAAGTAAATCGCTGCTACACCTGAAAGGAGTGTTTGGGGCCTTGGATAGTGAGGAGAGAGGAGGTAAAAGGGCAGATATTCCACCTCCTGCGATTGCATGGGAGGGTGCCGTGGGAAGGGAATGAGGTGTCGGGGGAATTGAGGAGTGAACCAGAGTATCGCGGAGGGAATAATCCCTTCAGAATGCTAATAGCGAAGATGAGGGGAAGATGCGTTTGGTATTGGCATCACGCTGGAGGTGGTGGAAATGGCGGAGGATGATCCTTCGGATGTGTTGGCTGGTGGTGTGGAAAGTGAGGACAAGGGGAAATGTGCTATGATTCTGGGAGGGAGGGGAAAGGGTAAGGGCAGAAGTGCAGGAAATGGGTCAGATAAGGTTGTCAACCACAGTGGAGGGGAATCCTCGGCTGAGGAAAAAGGAAGACACATCAGAAGCGCTGTTGTGGAAGGTAGCATCATCAGAACAGATGCCTCAGAGACGGAGAAACTGGGAGAATGGAATGGAGTCCTTACAGGAGGCAGGGTGTGAGGAAGTGTAGTTGAGGTAGCTGTGGGAGTCGGTGGGCTTATAATGAAGATTAGTAGACCTTTAAGCAACTGGGTTTAGTATAAAATAAAAACAAGAACTGCTGGAAATACTCAGCAGGTCCGGCAGCATCTGTGGAGAGAGAAGCAGAGTTAATGTTTCAGGTCAGCGACTCTTCTTCAGAACAATTCTGATCAACACAAACAAAGCTATCTTGAGATGGATATAAAATATTAGGTATGTGTTGACACTTTCAGACCCTCTTTGCTCAGTGCTTTGCAGTGAGACAGTATTTTCTTGGAAATAGAATCAGCTGTGATTTGAATTACAATGTCACTCCAATGACATTACAAAATGAAGACTGAGTAAACTGTTTTGTGATAATTAAAAAAAATAAACTCTGGTGTCTAATTCATACTCTGAAATGAAAAGGACTCTCCAGTGTCAACAGTCACTGTCCCCTGGATGCTGTCAGTATAATTATGGCGTGCAGAACAATATCGAAACTTGCAGATTCCATGGTCTTTGTGTGTTATTTCACAACAGGCAGCAACATGATGACTTGTCTCACAAGCAAAGTGATTCAAATGAAGCCTAATTGTCTGACGGAAACAAAAATGGTACAATGATGCTCCATGATGTTCTAAATGGTAAACATCACCTGGTATCCTACTGTAATATATAGACTAGAAGGTTTCAGGTTTGTTCACTATTCTGTGCTGAGTTGCATGATCTCAGTTCGGGACAGTAGAGATCTTGACTTAATGCAGTTGTGTAAAATGGGTGATAGTCAGTCTGTAGCCCATTTTACATCTCTACCCATTTTTATTTCTGTTGAAATGGCTTCCACCTGGCTGGCCTCCCACATTCTACCCTCCGGAAACTTGACGCCATCCAAAACTCTGATGCCGGTTTCCTTACTCATGTCAAGATCCATTCTCCCATCACCCTTGTGCTCGCTGACCTACATTGCACCTTGAGTTTAAAATTCTCATCCTTGCCTTTCAAATCACCCCTTCCTATCTCTCTAATCTCCTCTAGCCCCATAACCCTCCAAAATATCTGTGCTCATCTAATTCTGACCCCTTGAGCATCCCCAATTTTAATTGCTCCACCATTGATGGCCATGTCTTCAGCTGCCTAGGGCCTAAGCTCTGAAATTCCCTCCCCAAAACGTCTCTGCCTCTATACCTCTTTCTCTTCCTTTCAGATGCTCCTTAAAAGCTACCTCTTTAACCAAGCTTTTGGCTACTGCCTTATTTTTTTTTATTTCATTCATGGGATGTGGGCATCACTAGCAAAGCCAGCAATTATTGCCCATCCCTAATTGCCCTTGAGAAGGTGGTGGTGAGCTGCCTTCTTGAACCGCTGCTGTCCATGTGAGGTAGGTACACCTACAGTGCTGTTAGGAAGGGAATTCCAGGATTTTGACACAGCGACAGTGAAGAACGGCGATATAGTTCCAAGTCAGAATGGAACTTGCAGGTGGTGGTGTTTCCATGCATCTGCTGCCTTTGTCCTTCTAGGTGGTAGAGGTCGCGGGTTTGGAAGGTGCTATCTAAGGAACGTTGGTGCATTGCTGTGGTGCATCTAGGCAAGTGGAGAGTATTCCATCACATTCCTGACTTGTGCTTTGTAGATGGTGGACTGGCTTTGGGGAGTCAGGAGGTGAGTTACTCATCGCAGGATTCCTAGCCTCTGCTCTTGTAGCCATGGTATTTATATGGCTACTCCAGTTCAGTTTCTGGTCAATGGTAACTCCCAGAATGTTGATAGTGGGGGCTTCGGCGATTGTAATGCCATTGAATGTCAAGGGGAGATGGTTAGATTCTCTCTTGTTGGAGATGGTAATTGCCTGGCACTTGTGTGGCACACATGTTACTTACCACTTATCAGCCCAAGCCTGGATATTGTCCAGGTCTTTCTTCAATTCTCCACGGATTGCTTTTGTATTTGAGGAGTCGCAATTGGTGCTGAACATTGTACAATCATCAGCGAACATCCCCACTTCTGACCTTATGATTGAAGGAAGGTCATTGATGAAGCAGCTGAAGATGGTTGGGCCTAGGACACTACCCTGAGGAACTCCTGCAGTGATGTCCTGGAGCTCAGATGATTGACCTCCAACAACCACAACCATCTTCCTTTGCACTAGGAGGGTTTTCTCCCTGAATCCCATTGACTCCAGTTTTGCTAGGACTCCTTGATGCCATACTCGGTCAAATGCTGCCTTGATGTCAAGGGCAGTCACTCTCACCTCACCTCTTGAGTTCAACTCTTTTGTCCCTGTTTGAACCAAGGCTGTAATGAGGTCAGGAGCTGAGTGGCCCTGGCGGAACACAAACTGAGCGTCACTGAGCAGTTTATTACTCAGCAAGTGCCACTTGATAGCACTGTCAATGACACCTTACATCACTTCACTGATTATCGAGAGTAGACTGATGGCATGGTAATTGGCCGGGTTGGATTTGTCCTACGTTTTGTGTACAGGACATACCTGGGCAATTTTCCACATTGCCGGGTAGATGCCAGTGTTGTAGCTGTACTGGAAGATCTTGGCTAGGGGCATGGCTAGTTCGACAGCACAGGTCTTTAGTACTATTACTGGAATATTGTCAGGGCCCATAGCCTTTGCATTATCAGTGCCTTCAGTTGTTTCTTGATATCACATGGAGTGGATCGAATTGGCTGAAGACTGGCATCTGTGATGTTGGGAACTTCAGGAGGAGGCCAAGATGGATCATCCAGTCAGCACTTTTGGCTGAAGATTGTTGCAAATGCTTCAGCCTTATCTTTCGCACTGATGTGCTGGGCTCCCCCATCATTGAGAATAGGGATATTTGTGGAGCCTCCTCCTCCAGTTAGTTGTTTAATTGTCCACCACCATTCACGACTGGATGTGGCAGGACTATACAGCTTAGATCCTATCCATTGGTTATGGGATCGCTTAGCTCTGTCTATCGCATGCTGCTTACGCAATTTGGCATGCAAGTAGTCCTGGGATGTAGTTTCACCAGGTTGACACCTCATTTTGAGGTATGCCTGGTGCTGCTCCTGGCATGCCCTCCTGCACTCTTCATTGAACCAGTGTTGGTCTCCTGGCTTGATGGTAATGGTAGAGTGGGGGATATGCCGGGCCATGAGGTTACAGATTGTGGTTGAGTACAATTCTGCTGCTGCTGCTGATGGCCCACAGCACCTCATGGATGCCCAGTTTTGCATTGTTAGATCTGTTTGAAATCTATCCCATTTAGCATAATGTTAGTGCCACACAACACGATGGACAATGTGAGGACGGGGCTTTGTCACTATAAGGACTGTGCAGTGGTCACTCCTACCACTATTGTCATGCCCAGATGCACTTGCAGCAGGCAGATTAGTTAGGGCATGGTTAAATATCTTTTTCCCTCTTGTTGGTTCCCTCACCATCTGCCGCATAACCAGTCTAGCAGCTGTCAGCCAGCAGTGGTGCTACTGAGCCACCCTTGGTAATGGACATTAAAGTCCCACACCCAGAGTATATTCTGCACCCTTGCCACCCACAGTGCTTCCTCCAACTGGTGTTCAACATGGAGGATAACTGATTGATCAGGTGAGGGGGATGGTGGTGCAGTAGGTGGCAATGAGCAGGACGTTTCCTTGCCCATGTTTGACCTGCTGCCATGAGACTTCATGGGGTCATTTTAGAGTCAACCATATTGCTGTGGGTCTGGAGTCACAGATCAGGTAAGGACAGCAGATTTCCTTTCCTAAAGAGCATTAGTGAACCAGATGGGTTTTTATGACAACTGACAATGGCTTAATGGCAATCATTAGACTAGCTTTTAATTCCAGACTTTCATTAATTGAATTCAAATTCATTCTTCTGCCATGGGATTCGAACCCATATCTTCACAGCAATGCCCTGGGTCATTAGTCCAGTAACAATACCACTACGCCACCACCTCCCTGCGCAGTGCTTTATGTGGTTGAATGTCTAACTTTTCTTTATATTGCTCCAGTGAAGCACCTTGGGACATTTTATGATGTTAAAGATGCTATATAAATACAAGTTCTTGTTGTTGTTGAAGTCTACACCCATTGCTCAAATGTAAATGGGCCCTGAGCTCCAATATTGAGTGTGCCTTGGGCCTGTTCTGGATGGTCCTCCATGTGCAGCTTGTGCTGCCAGGCTGGAGCTATCCAATTCCACCCCCACTCACGTTATTAAGAGAGCCATAGGATCTTTATACCATATCTCATTCGGTCATTCAGTGTGTTTACACTGTTTCAGCTCAATTGGAAATTTCAAAAATGAGATTGATAGATTTTTGTTAGCTAAGTGTATGAAGGGTTACAGAACCAAGGGGGTAGATGGAGTTAACATACAGAGCTGTTGTGATCTAACTGAATAACAAAACAGGCTCAAGGAGCCAAACGGCCTTCCCCTGCTGGAAATGCATGGTTCTCTCTCCGATGGTACTTGGGATGAGTCCAAACCAAGTTAAAGCGGAGTGACAGGATTTAGGAAAGTAGTTCTCAGTGGAATGGCCATGTTGGTTACCATGGCAAGCCCACAGGGTGACAAATTAAAATTCTCTACATTGGAAATGAACATAAAGGTTTGGTCCTTTGGAATTCTGTACATTGGCAAACAAGCTACTGCAAAATTCATGTCCCCAAAAGGAATGTCCAGGATTCCTGGTCGCACATTCAACACTTTCTCGATGTCAACCTTAATTCCAGTCATAGACATTGTTAGATCAAGTTATACATCCAATGCCCAGTTAATCTTCCAATTCAACACCATTGAGAGATGAATAGTCAATAGAATAAACATATTAATTGTCATGAGCCATTAAGTGCTATTTGCTATCCTTTGATACCCTGTGTGTTTATTGTGCAATGAAATCATAATCCATTATAAAGAACAGGGTTTTGGTTTTATTGCACAGCAAAGTTAGAAAGCTTGCTGTAAGTACCTGAGGTCATCAACTGTTTACCTCTCTATGCTAAAGTCCCTTCAATCCTGAATTGTTCTGAAATTGAAAAAGCTGAGTCAGCTGTCAGAATGAACGTTTGATCAGTGCTGCAGACTAAAGTACCTTTATCATTCTCGATCTATGTTCTCTGGAAGCCTATTTCAGAAAATGGAGACTCCGACCAAATGGCACCAAGACTGTCATTTCAACCTTCCACCTGAACAATTTGAAGGCCAGGGAAGAACTTCATGTCCAATTCTTTGGCCCACCGTACATTGACCTACTGGCAAGATCTCCAGAACATCGAAGCCAAAGTCAGGGCGAGAGTGAATCTCATAACTAAACTGGCGTGTACCACCTGGGGCAGCACTGCTTCACTTGCCCTGGTCTACCCAACAGCAGAGTACTGCTTCTCAACCTGGCTCAGGAGCCATCACACAAACATGGTAGATGCCTCATAAACCTTACTGAGTTTTTGGAGAAGGTGACTAAACAGGTGGATGAGGGTAAAGCCGTGGATGTGGTGTATATGGATTTCAGTAAGGCATTTGATAAGGTTCCCCACGGTAGGTTATTGCAGAAAATACGGAAGTATGGGATTGAAGGTGATTTAGTGCTTTGGATCAGAAATTGGCTAGCTGAAAGAAGACAGAGGGTGGTGGTTGATGGCAAATATTCATCCTGGAGTTTAGTTACTAGTGGTGTACCGCAAGGATCTGTTTTGGGGCCACTGCTGGTCATTTTTATAAATGACCTGGAAGAGGGTGTAGAAGGGTGGGTTAGTAAATTTGCGGATGACACTAAGGTCGGTGGAGTTGTGGATAGTGCCGAGGATGTTGTAGGTTACAGAGGGACATAGATAGGCTGCAGAGCTGGGCTGAGAGATGGCAAATGGAGTTTAATGCGCAAAAGTGTGAGGTGATTCACTTTGGAAGGAGTAACAGGAATGCAGAGTACTGGGCTAATGGGAAGATTCTTGGTAGTGTAGATGAGCAGAGAGATCTTGGTGTCCAGGTGTATAAATCCCTGAAAGTTGCCACCCAGGTTAATAGGGCTGTTAAGAAGGCATATGATGTGTTAGCTTTTATTAGTAGGGGGATCGAGTTTCGGAGCCACGAGGTCATGCTGCAGCTGTACAAAACTCTGGTGCGGCCGCACCTGGAGTATTGCGTGCAGTTCTGGTCACCGCATTATAGGAAGGATGTGGAAGCTTTGGAAAGGGTGCAGAGGAGATTTACTAGGATGTTGCCTGGTATGGAGGGAAGGTCTTACGAGGAAAGGCTGAGGGACTTGAGGTTGTTTTCGTTAGAGAGAAGGAGGAGGAGAGGTGACTTAATAGAGACATATAAGATAATCAGAGGGTTAGATAGGGTGGATAGTGAGTGTCTTTTTCCTCGGATGGTGATGGCAAACACGAGGGGACATAGCTTTGAGTTGAGGGGTGATAGATATAGGACAGATGTCAGAGGTAGTTTCTTTACTCAGAGAGTAGTAGGGGCGTGGAACGCCCTGCCTGCAACAGTAGTAGACTCGCCAACTTTAAGGGCATTTAAGTGGTCATTGGATAGACATATGGATGAAAATGGAATAGTGTAGGTCAGATGGTTTCACAGGTCGGCGCAACATCGAGGGCCGAAGGGCCTGTACTGCGCTGTAATGTTCTATGTTCTATATCCACCTCTGGGAAATCATGAGGATTATTTCTGGAACATTGATACCAACCCAGCTCAAGTGGCTTCCTGTGCAGGCACACATTGAACCTCCTGATGTCTGCAGGGAAAACATTCTCCTCAAAGAACAGCACCGACTGACAGCTAATGAAGCACTCCCATCAATACAGGACCTCAAAATAACCCCACGCACTCGCCTGAAATCTCCTCGCCCCGACTGGAACACACTTCACACCCTGCAAACTGATGACAGCCCCACCTCTCGATGGTGCACCTCCTGGTAGATTGCTAACATTACCAACCGCAACCTGGTAATTGACCTGAGCGCTGAAGTCCCAGGTTTCAACCTCCCACGGAAAATCTGGACAACCCTCAACTGCTTGAGGACGGGCCAGGAAAGATGTGGCCACTTGCTCCACAAGTGGAACATGAGGACCAGCTCAAATTGTGACTGTGGCCATCCAGTCAGACCATCACCCACATATTGATCTCTTGCCCTGAGCGATCCATTCCTGGTGGCATCACATCCATTCACACTGCATCAGCTGAAGCCATTCGATGGATTGTTAACCATGACATCGAACTATAATTGCTTCCCCAGCCATACAAATATATTGTTGCAACAGTGTTCCTCAGTTCCAGGCTCGGAAGAGCAATCCTTACTGTACCAGTGCAACACTTTCCATTTACCCTACCAGTCATGCTGTGGAATTTGAGTGATATTTGTGCTGTGGGCCTGAGTATTGGGCCTACATTGTCCAAACATATTTTATCCTAAATCCTTACTGTCAGCAGCCAGAGAAGACTTTCATGTCTGAACATAAGAAACAGGAGCAGGAATAAGCCATTCAGCTGCTCAAACCTGCTCTGCCATTCAATAAGGTCATGGCTGATATGATTATGGCCTTAACTCCACTTTCCTGCCTACCTCCCTTTCTCCACCATGCTTGTTACATCCTCAAAGAACTCTATAAATTTGTTAAACTGATTTTCCTTTTGTGAAACTATGTTGACTCTGCCTGATTACATTATGATTTTCTAAATTTCTACTACTTACAAAATAATGGATGCTTGATTTTCCCAATGACACATGTGAGACCAACTGGTCTGCTTTGGGTTTATCCAAATGCCAGAGGAAAAGAACCAATCTGAGCCCCATTGCACCATCCGGTCCTCTGGAGCAAGCATGATTTTTATTTTTCTACCTTTTTTAGGGTTGGTTAAACAACTGTGCTGAGCTGTTACAAGCTCCATTGTACCAGACAGACAGTTTGATTTATTTTTCCTGCACCAGTTCTTAATGTTTGTTCGTCACATACTTAAGTAAATTACATACAGATGGCAACACAGTTAATTGTCTTGTTCTTTCACGACCGATGCTGGATTTTCTGGAATGTTCTGGACTTTGTCTAATTCCTTATGAATTGAGGGTGGAGCGTCCTCTGGCATGAGTGGGAGCTGCTTGTGGTGGGCTGTTTTGCACGAAGGTGGTGGGATCGAGGAAGAGAAGTCATACTTTGTCTTCCTTACCAGAGCCTTTGTGATGATGTTGGGTACTTTGCTTAAACCTCTAACGGCTAATGAACTGCCAAAGCTGAGTTTCTTAAAGGAGCTCAATCCCATAAATATAATCATTGCAGCTTCTCTCTTCTGATGTCCACATCTTCCCTGAGTAACGTTATTAACAGTTCTAAAGGAACACTTGTGTCTTCTATCAATTGAATTGTATCTCATTGTGTTGCAGGCACAGAATGCAATGATGTAAATCACTGTTAAAATATATAATTTATTTATTCACATATGACATAGTGACAGAAATGATGCTCATCACTTTTACTACTCTTCACTCCAATAAAAAAAAATCCTGAAGAGAGAGTCGTTTTAGAAATATGCATTTTATTTAGTGAACTCAAATTAATGTTACGAGAGACATTATTAGAAACCAGGGTTCGTAAAGAGATTGGATGTCCCAATGTACATTTTTAAAGGCTAATTATTTAGTTGATTTTAGCTGGAGTTGAATATTACTGTACGAATACTATCGTTGACATCTTAGAATCTTTATTACTGTAATGTTAGTTGTTGTTTTGCCATCACAGTTTGTGAATTGGAAACAAACAGAATTATTCAGGCCAGGGGAACAGGCAGTTTTCCAGGATCTGCTGGCACTCTCAGAGACAAAAATCTCATTATACAAGTTACAGAAAGGTATTGGTGCTGGAAAACAGTAAAGAAGAGATTTGCAGCCATCTGTTCAGTTGCAATGGGCTCACTGAATTTTATTTAGACCACACAACATTTCAGCTATGAAGAGAGACTGAAAAGGCTAGGGTTATTTTCCTTAGAACAGAGAAGGATGAGGGGGTCATGATTGAGGTGCACAAAATTATGAGGGGCATTGATAGGTTAGACAGGAAGAGACTTTTTCCCTTAGCGGAGGGGTCAATAACCAGGGTGCATAGATTTAAGGTAAGGGGCAGGAGGTTTAGAGGGGATTTGAGGAAAAATCTTTTCACCAGAGGGTGGTTGGAATCTGGAACACACTGCCTGAAGTGGTGGTAGAGGCAGGAACCCTCACAACATTTAAGAAGTATTTAGATGAGCACTTGAAATGCCATAGCATACAAGGCGGCGGGCAAAGTGCTGAAAAATGGGACTAGAATAGTCAGGTGCTTGATGGCCGGCACTGACAGGATGGGCCGAAGGGCCTGTTTCTGTGCTGTATAACTCTATGACTCTATAACATTGTGCGGCGAGGTATTTCAGTCCGACCACCAATCATCTAGTTATCAAACAGCACAAGATTTTTATTTTATTTTGTTTTAGCCAATTTTCTCCATTTTTTCTCCTTTACCATTCTTGCTGACTATAGTTGGGCAAGCAGTGGTGCCCTCCAGCACATCACCACAGTGAATTCATATTGTCAGTGTAGTGACACCATATTTAAGGCTGATCCTTCTCTCATCTGATGTCAGCCCATTCATCTTCACCCTAGACACTGCCACCTCATTCCCCACTATCCTGAACCATCAGTAATTCTAACTCCTCAAGCTATAAAAATAATAGATAACGAACCTGTTGCCATGAAAATCTCTGGGGAATTTCTCCCTGACTTTTGCAGGCAGTCCACTTTGTCTTACAGAAAGAAAAGCAATCTTGCATTTATACATCCTCAGGGCATCCCAAAGTGCTTAATGGCCAATGAATTACTTTAGAAGTGTAGTCACTTTTATTAAGTAGGGAAACATTGCAATTAATTAATAGAAAAAGAAATTAGATAAATGATAAGTTAAGCTATTTTGGTGATGATTTTGGTTGAAGGTAAATGTAGGCCAGGACAGCTCCCTTGCTCTTCTTTCAATAGTGCCATGGAACCATCTAAACAGCCATCATGCGAGCCCATGCTTCCAACCTGCTTCCTTACAAAATCACTCGGGTCCCTTAATGACAGGAAAGCATCACTTGCCATCAGAATGGCCTGGGAGCTGTTCTGGTGGGATCCTCCCCCAACGTTGATTTGATAGCACCACCACTGACTGAGCTGGCCAAGTCCTGAAAACATAACTGCCAGACTGGGCCTGTTTAGTGTTCAGTTCCATTTGCAACTCCTCAGATACTGAGGCAGTCAATGTCCGCATGCAGAAAGACATGGACAACATTCAGGCTTGGGCTGATAAATGGCAAGTAACATCGGCACCACACAAGTGCCAGGCAATGACCATCTCCAACAAGAGAGAATCTAACCACCTCTCCTTGAAATTCAACGGCATTGTCGTTGCTGAATCACCCACCATCACCATCCTGGGGGAATCACCATTGGCTAGAAACTTAACTGGATGAGCCACATAAATTCTGAAGCTGGGGTTGTTCTTCTTGGAGCAAAGGAAATTGAGGAGTGAATTGATAGAGGTGTACAAGATTATGACAGCTTTAGATGAGGTCGACAAAGAAAAGCTGTTCCCAATAGATGATGGTATAAGTACTAGAAGAGACAGATTTATGTTTTTGGGCAAGAAATGCAGGGGGATGACCTGGAGCTCACTGTCTATGAGGATGGTGGAAGCAGAGACATTCAATGATTTCAAAAGGAAATTGTATGGGCATTTGAGGGAAATAAACTTGCAGGGCTACTGAGATAAAGCGGGGGAATGGAACTGGCTGGATTTCTCTACAGAGAGCTAGCATGGACTCCATGGGCCGAATGGCCCCTTTCTGTGCAGTAATGACTCTATGACTCCATTACAAGAGCAGGCAGAGGCTGGGTATTTTGCGGTGGGTAATTCACCTCCTGATTCCCCAGTGCTTGTCCACCATCTACAAGGTACAAGTCAGGAGTGTGATTAAAGGAAATCCCAAAGTTTTCTATAGGCATATAAATAGTAAAAGGGTGGTAAAAGGAGGGCTGGGGCTGATTAGGGATCAGAAAGGGGATTTACACATGGAGGCAGAGGGCATAGCTGAGGTATTAAATGAATTCCGAATGAATGGGTTCCGAAGAAGGGTCACTGACCCGAAACGTTAACTCTGCTTCTCTTTCCACAGATGCTGCCAGACCTGCTGAGTGATTCCAGCATTTCTTGTTTTTGTTATATTAAATGAATACTTTGCATCTGTCTTTACCAAGGAAGAAGATGCAACCCAGGCAATGTTGAAAAAGGAAGTAAGCCAGACACTAGAGAGGTTTAAAATTGATCATGAGGAAGTATTCGATAGGCTGTCTGTACTTAAAGTGGATAAAGCACCAGGACCAGATGAGATGCATCCAAGGATACTGAGGGAAATGAGGGTGGAAATCACAGAGGCACTGGACATAATTTTTCAGTCTTCCTTAGACTCAGGGGTGGTGCCAGAGGACTGGAGAACTGCAAATGTTACACCCTTGTTCAAAAAGGGTGTAAAGATAAGCCCAGCAACTACAGGCCAGTCAGTTTAACTTTGGTGGTGGGAAAACATCTAGAAAGAGTAATTCGGGACAAAATCAATAGTCACATGGACAAATGTGAATTAATTAAAGAAAGCCAGCATGGATTTCTTAAGGGAAATTATGTTTAACTAACTTGCTGGAGTTTTTTAAGGAGGCAACAGAGAGGGTTGATGAGGACAATGTTGTTGATGTAGTGTACATGGACTTTCAAAGGCATTTGATACAGTGCCACACAACAGACCTGTGAGCAAATTTGTAGCTCATGGAATAAAAGGGATGGTAGCAACATGAATACGAAATTGGCTGAGTGACAGGAAACAAAGAGTAGTGGTTAATGGATGTTTTTCAGGCCGGAGGAAGGTTTGTAGTGGAGTTCCCCAGGGATCAGTGTTGGGACCCTTGCTTTTCCTGATATATATTAATGACCTAGACCTTGGTGTACGGGGCACACTTTCAAAGTTTGCAGATGATACGAAACTTGGAAGCATTGTGAACTGTGAGGAGGATAGTATAGAACTTCAACAGGACATAGACAAGTTGGTGGAATGGACAGACAAGTAGCAGATGAAGTTCAATGCAGAGAAATGTGAAGTGATTCATTTTGTTAGGAAGAACATGGAGAGACAATATATAATAAAGGGTACAATTCTAAAGTGGGAGCAGGAGCAGAGGGACCTGGGTGTATATGTGCATAAGTCATTGAAGGTGGCAGGACAGGTTGAGAAAGCAGTTAATAAAGCATTCAGTATCCTGGGCTTTATTAATAGGGGCATAGAGTACAAGAGCAAGGAAGTTTTGTTGAACTTGTATAAGACACTAGTTCGGCCTCAGCTGGAGTATTGTGTCCAGTTCTGGACGCCGCACTTTAGGAAAGACGTGAGGGCATTGGAGAGAGTACAGAAAAGATTCACGAGAATGGTTCCAGGGATGAGGAATTTCAGTTATGAAGATAGATTGGAGAAGTTGGGACTGTTTTCCTTGGAGAAGAAAAGGCTGAGAGATGATTTGATGGACGTATTCAAAATTATGAGGAGTCTAGACAGAGTAGATAGAGAGAAACTGTTCCCACTCGTGAAAGGATCAAGAACGAGAGGGCACAGATTTAAAGTATTTGGTAAGAGAAGCAAAAGTGACATGAGGAAAAACTTTTTAATGCAGCGAGTGGTTAAGGTCTGGAATGCGCTGCCTGAGAAGGTGGTGGAGGCAGGTTCAATTGAAGCATTCAAAAGGGAATTAGAATGTTCTATGAAAAGGAAGAATGTGCAGGGTTACAGGGAGAAGGCAGGGGAATGGAACTGAGGGAATTGCTCATTTGGAGAGCCAGTGCAGACACGATGGGCCAAATGGTCTCCTTCTGCACTGTAACAATTCTGCGATTCTGTGATGGAATACTCTTCACTTGCCTGGATGAGTGCAGCTCCTACAACACATAAGAAGCTCGACACCATCCAGGACAAAGCAGCTTGTTTGACTGACACCCCATCTACCAACTTAAACATTCACTCTTTTCATTACCAGCACACAGAGGCAGCTGTGTGTACCATCTACAAGATGCACTGATGCAACTCATCAAGACCCCTTCCAAACCTGTGACAAGGGCAGCAGACCTATGGGATTGCCAGCACCTGCAAGTTCCCCTCCAGATCACACACCATCCTGACTTGGAACTATATCGTCGTTCTCTCACTGTTGCTGGGACAAAATCCTGGAACTCCCTTCCTAACAGCATTGTAGGTGTACTTACACCACATTGACTGCAGTGGGTTCAAAAAGGCAGCTCACCACCACCGTCACAAGGGCAATTGGGGGTGGGCAATAAAAACTGGCCTTGCCACTGACACCATGCCTCATGAACAAATAAGAAAAAGTATCGAGCTGACAGTTCTCGATTGTCTCCCAGGTTGATTAGAATCCCAGGCTTCTGGTGATGGGACTGTGTAGAGGAAGCTTTACTCTGTATCTAACCCTGTACTGTACCTGTCCTGGGAGTGTCTGATGGGGACAGTGTAGAGGGAGCTTTACTTTGTATCTAACCCTGTGCTGTACCTGTCCTGGGAGTGTTTGATGGGGACAGTGAAGAGGGAGCTTTACTCTGTATCTAACCCCATGCTGTACCTGTCCTGGGAGTGTTTGATGGGGGCAGTGTAGAGGGAGCTTTACTTTGTATCTAACCCTGTGCTGTACCTGTCCTGGGAGTGTTTGATGGGGGCAGTGTAGAGGGAGCTTTACTTTGTATCTAATCTGTGCTGTACCTGCCTTGTTGATTGACCAATGGAAAAATAGTTTTATTCTACATCCAGCCCATGTTATTTCTGACTTGGGAATAACTATCATTATACTTTGATGCTAAAATTGTGAGAAACCACTTCTCCTTCACTGCTATTTTCACTTTGATGAGTATGAAAATTGACCAAAAGAATAGCCTTTTCCATATTCTGGTGCCGTTTCTACCATGCTCTTTAAACAATTGATGTGAATCAGTGAGTTATTTAAAGAGCTAATTGACAGACTCTTCAGATGACCATTTCCAATGTAATATAAAGCAAGCATTCTGCAGGAGCTGATATCTATATGCAGAATCATTCAAACCTCTTCAATAAATAAGCACAACTTTAGAAATAATAGGACCTGGGACTCCACTTGTCCCAGTGGCCGTTATTGCTAGATCCAGGCTATCCAGTGAAGTGTCATGCCTGCCTGGCAGATTGGCTGACAGCTTTGCTGTGCAGAGCTGGGTTTCATGTGACCAGCTGCAACTATACTTGAGTGAACAAATCCCTTTAAAATATACAGGATATATCTTCCCACAGAGCAGAGCTCAGACGTGTCACATTCTTATCCTTTAAAAAATTGCATTCAGCATGCACTTACCGTAATTGTCACCATTAATTCCTGTAACACTTTCCCCTTCAGCCGCTACAAATCAAATTACAGGCAGGGCCAGGGGTAGGACCAACGACAGGATTTGGGACCGCATTAGGACCATGGGCAGGAGTAGGGACAGGTGATAAGGGATATGATCGGGGACAAGACCAGGGCTAGGAGCAGGGACAGGTATTCCCCAAACTGGGAAACCCACTCCTGCTAGACAATCCAGACCCAGCTTCTGTGTGGTGATAGTGCACTGAGTGAATAGAGGCATACGGGCCTTCTCAAGGCTATTTGTAGGTTCCATTGGTGGGATCCAGGTCATGCAAACAAATTCCCCTGAGGAATTTAAAATTTTTAAAACAACTTTAATCCACATCACCTCCTGGTCAGGCTCTAAATGTGCAGCTTATGTGTGATGCCAGCCATATCATTCAACAGGTTGATACATGCTGTCTTGGAAGCAGCCATGATTCTTTTGTTTTCTGCCAAGCCAGAGGATTGGTTATAGATAGAGATAGAGAGATACACTGAAACAGGCCCTTCGAGTCTATGCCGACCATCAACCACCAATTTATACTAATTCTACATTAATCCCATATTCCCTATCACATCCCCACCATTCTCCTATCTACACTAGGGGCAATTTACAATGGCCAATTTACCTATCAACCTGCAAGTCTTTGGCTGTGGGAGAAAACCAGAGTACCCAACAGAAACCCATGCGGTCACAGGGAGAACTTGCAAACTCCACACAGGCAGTACCCAGAACCGAACTGGGGTCACTGGAGCTGTGAGGCTACGGTTCTAACCACTGCGCCACCCCATTAGGTTGATTGGAAACTCGGAATAATGCAGTAAACTAGGCCAATGACCACAGTGCATCATCCAAGCTCAGCTGTGAGCGACAGATAGAGTGATAGACTGCATCATCATAGAACATACATTTGATGCCAGGAAATGTTTGGGAGAGCTCCACAGCCCAGCCCAGCCCAGCGAGTCCACAGCCCAGCCCAGCCCAGTGAGGTGGCCCCAGTGAAAATGGCCTGCTGTAAGCTTCTATCTCTAGGACAAAGCCAATGGTCTGTGGAGCATGAACAACCTACCTCTGCCAGCAGTAATGGGGATGAGGCAGCACATTATCAGAGGCTGCGTCCATTAGATATTCTGCAGATCATCTGGAGAAGTCACCATTTGTTGGATAATCCCTTGCAAATCCTGCTGCTTACAATAATTCACGCTTCCATTAAATAATAGCTGCTCTTAGAGAAATTACCCTTCCAACCAAGATCATCAGCTAAAAAAAACAATCACACCATAATTTAAAGGATTTCTAAATTTACTGATTTTCATATCAGTCATAATGCTGTTCTTACCACATTTCTGTACTTTGTGCCGATAACCCTTGTTACACTAGGCCCTAACCCCTTACTCCTGTGTGGTGCTCCATGCACATCTGGAAGCTGTGAGGTATGTGGATGTGACGTTTTTATAGTATTCTTAAAGGACTGAAGCGACAGTCTTCTCAGTGATACTGATGTCCTTGAAGGACCTGTTTCTGGTTTCCACCCTCTTGCAAGGTTGGCTGAGCCCTGGCTGTTCTGGAGTGAAATCAAGAAGAACTTTTTCACACAAAGGATACTAGGAATGTGGAATGCTGACCCAAAAAGGCTGTAGATTCTGGGAGATTTGAAACTTTCAAAACTGAGTTGAGTAGATTTTTGTTGGGTTGGGTGTCTTAAGGGATATGGAGCAAAGGCAGGTAAATGGAGTTGAGGTACAGATCAGCCATAATCTACTTGAAAGTTGGAGTAGGCTTGAGGGCCTAAATAGCCTCCTCCTGTTCCTACTGCTGCTCTGTTCTCAACTAGAAGCTTCCTGATTTGTGCTGATTTCAGCTGGGACCTGGAAGTGGGTGCTACAACTTGAAGAGAAAATCTGTCAGGCTTTTTGCTCTTGAATGCTATCCAGTTACCCCTGCAGAAAAGTGCCCGTGTGTATTGTGCATGAGAACAGGGAGACGTTCAGCTGTGATACTCTTCACTATCAAACAATCGTGCATGGTCATTGCATGGCCATTTAGTTACTGTACCAAGGGCAGCTGGTTTCCCTCAAACTCCCCCATTAACCATCAGGACTTTCAGAAGAGCTGAGGATAAGAATGAGATTTAAACAGGCAGTCTTTGAATAATGACATTCCTGAGTGTTATGGGGGTGAACTGACTTTCAGTTATAGAAAGCTGAATGGATCTGATTGCTCTCCAAATCCATCAGCAGTGATTATATTTCCTGGTTTGCACACGTGAGGAATAATTCTTTCACTTGTTTCTGTTTGTACACTTGAACCTTCATGGAACAAATACTCAGCCATTCTGTCTAGCGATGGCTTTTACTCAGTGAGACGTTCTTGCATATTTTGTGTGTGTGTGCGTGTGAAAGAGAGAGAGAGAGAGAGCTTCTGGACAGCGATGGCTTTTACTCGATGAAATGCTCTTACGCTGTGTGAGGAGAGAAAGAACAATACTGAGTCATTATGTAAAAAGCCTGAAAGACAATTCTTCCAGTGGAGGAATTTAGATCATGTGACAATTTTTTTTTTGACTAATCCCATCACCATGGGAGCAAGCTTTGAAAAGAAAAGATACACCAAATGCTCCTGATGTAAAATGGAAGTGTGGCTTTCAGCAATGGGTAAAGGGCAGCCAGAACTGGGCAGTAACTGCTTCCTCCTTCTTGACTGCTTTTGTTATTGCTTTGCTGTGAAGATGGTTAGATGTTCATTTGAGTGAACTTCTATATCATAGACAAAATTTAAAAAAAATCTAGGAACACTGGAGCAAAAGAGATTGGAGAGACAGGGAGAGGTCCGTGTGTGATTTGTGCAGTGAACAGAAGACTACAGGTGAGTGGTGTGTTGTCCGTCCAGAGTTTTGCAGTACTGCTGAAATGTTGTATATTTTCTGTTGTTAGTTATTGTCAGAGAATGATAGCTCAGAACCATATTATCCTTGCTGTAGCTTTGCATATCAGTGTGCAAGTCAAAGACCTTGAAAGATTTTAAAATATTAAACATCAGATTTTACCTGGGATCACAATGTTTGGGAAAGGTGCTGATAACTGTATGAATGTTGCATTTAAGGGAAAGCTAGATAGTACATGAGGGAGAAAGGAATAGAAGGATCTGCTGATAGAGTGAGAGGAAGACGGGTGGAAGGAAGTGTGTGTGGAACATAAACACCGGCATGGACCTGTTGGGCTGAATGGCCTGTTTCTGTGCTGTAAATTCCAAGTATAAGTTCTGCAATTCTGAAAATGTGTCTTGTTTTAAAGAGCAAGACTCTTGGTGGGATAATTTTTCCTGATTGTGGTCCCCATGCAATATGTACCCCTACTAGCTGTGAACAGGTGTCCTGTTACCTGGTCTTCACTTCTATTGCCAAACCATGGGCAAGGGGCTGGAGCAGTATAGAGTGAACATGACAACCAATCACTACCTCGCCTCACAGCAAGACAGCCCAGAGCGTATAGTATATTGTGGGATTACTCTACTGTTACTGTCCACTTGTGCTGAATTGTACTGATTGTTGACAGTCATTGTCTATTGGGAATTAGATTGAGGCTTCTTAAACTCATCTCACGTCTTTAAACAGCTTGTTTGTTTTAAAGTAGTTCTTGATAAGAAACATCTTTGCAAAACAAAGGATCAAGACTGCTGTCAGAAACTAAACAATTACTTAACAATATCCCTTCCTGCCGATGCCCCCTAGTTAAAGCACAAGTGCAGGGAAATTCTTGAAAATAGGAAAGCTCCTATGTGCAGGGTTATGACGAGAAGGCGGGGGAGTGGCACTAGGTGAATTGCTCATTTAGAGAGCTGGTGCAGACATGATGGGCCGAATGGCATCCTTCTATGCTGTAACAATTCTGTCATTCCTTTCAGCCTACCAGTGTGTCTCTTTTTCATTGAGTAATCACGTTTACCCACTTTTTCAACATGCTCTTGAATTTCTTCTCTTACCCAGAAATGTATCTAATTGTCTCAATCCACTTTATACTTTCCGTTTAAATGTCTTTTTGTGGTCATTTGTTCTACAACTCGATTACCCTTTGTGTGAAACTGTACCCTGTGACTTCCCTTCTTATTGATATGAGATAATGATTTTTCAGAAGTGGAATGAGGATATCACTGCTGCTGTGTGAGATAGTCTTGTGAGGTTGAGATTAAGGCTCATTGTTGAGGTAGAATAAGAGAAGCTTTACCATGTATCCTATCAATCTGGTCCAGAATTCAATCTACATCGCAAGGTGAATGGACAGTGTTTATTCCAGTGAACTGTAAAGACAAGACTTTCCTAATTAGCCTGGTCTGCTATCAAGAGATGAAAGTCCAAGTCAACAGGCTGTACATCCGCAAAGTTTTCCTGTGTTTTTTCTGATCCCTGATGTTATGAGAGGCTTCTATTTCAAAAAAAATGTTTTAAGGACTGATTATTTAAATTGTGGAAATGGATTCATTTGGAAGTCTGAAGAAATGCTGGACTTTGTTTTTTTCGCTGGGATCATTAAAAGGACACGACTGAAAACATTTACTGGAAGAATCAAGGAGTGCCAAAAACAACCTTTACTGGAGTTCACCTGCCTTAAGATAAATGAACAACAGGAACCTTGGACTAAGGGTAGATGTTGACAGAGAAGCCACATGTCAAGGTTTATGGAGGTCAAGAGGTTGACTTGCTGTTTGGGGTTTGGATTGTTTTCAGTTCAGCTGGGATGTGAACTGTTTTGAAGACAGTTGGCCAAGGAAAAAGACACCTCCAGCTCATCTTTCCTGCATCTCTTTAAGAGACCCTGAAAAGACCAGTGTGTCAGCTCCTCTTTTCTCCTGTCTTTGGAAAAACACTGCGATTCAGGTGTGTGCTGGCTGAAACCCCTGATGCCACAGTTCTCCTGGAAAAAACCTGCCAGATTAATTCTTGATGCCGCCTGAAAAGAACTGCTCCAGAAAAGATCCCAGTGACCTGTCACTATCTACCCAGATGCCTGATCAAAAGAGACAACTGACATCCTTCCATATCTTCTCTTTTTTCTTCAAGAATTAGCAAGTATTTGGCCAAAGCATTTTCTTTGTCTTTTTCTTGTAAAAGACCTCTGTAAAAAGAATTTCTGTTTTTTTGTGTGTGTGTGAGTTTGTGTGTGGGGCATTTTAAAAGGGAACTTTCATATTTCAATCTGTGTGTTAATGCTTTGCTTTGTTACTGGATAAGTCTTGTTTTATAATAAACTGCTAATTTTGTTGTTTATTAAAGAAACCTGGTTGGTGTAGTTTATTCTGGGATAGTGAATAGAGTATATGATTGACCGCATCATTAACTGGGCAAACATTTAAATATATGTTGTGACCTCTGGAGAAGTGGAACTAGAAAAGACAGTGCACTCCTCCCACCTCGGTCATAACACTGAGCACATATTTTCTAAACAATTTTCACAGTGGGAGTTGAAGTGCAGCCGCTGATTTTGTCATACCAAAAATCTACAAACCTTTTCTGTGAATTGTCCTTCAATTGTTTAAATCAGTTCCTGCCAGTTATACTGTCTGGGTACATCCATAGCAAGTGACACATTGCTGCGAGAAACAGGAAAAGAAGGAGGCCATTCATCCCCTTGAGCCTGTTCCACCATTCAATGAGATTATTGCTGATCTGTGACCTAACTCCATATACCCACCTATGCCACATATCTCTTAATACCTATGGTTAACAAAAAACTATCAATATCAGATTTTAAATTAACAATTGATCTCGCACCAATTGCTGTTTGTGGAAGAAAGTTCCAAACTTCTACCACCCTTTGTGTGTGGAAGAACATAAGAAATAGAAGGTGAATAGGCCATTTAGCCCTTCAAGCCTGCTCCACCATTCAATAAGATCATGGCTGACCTTCTACTTCAACTCCACCTTCCTGCACTATTCCCATATCCCTTAATTCGCTTAGTATCCAAAAATGCATCGATCAAAATTTTAAATATAGTCAACGACTTGAGCATCCACAGCTCTCTGGGATAGAGAATTCCAAAGATTCACATCCCTTTGAATGAAGAAATTTCTCCCATCTCAGTCCTAAATGGCCAGCCTCTTATTCTGACACTGTGACCCTGTGTTCTAGATTCCCCAGCAGGGGAAATATTTTCTCAGCATCTACCCTGTCAAGCCCCCTTAATAATTTTATGTGTTCCCTAATTTCACTTCTGAAGATTTGGCTCGAATGATTAGATTAGGATCCCCAAACAGCAGAAATAGTTTCTCTCTATCTCCCCATCTGTTTCCCTTAATATCTTGAAAACTTCAAACAAATCACCCCTTAATCTTCTAAATTCCAGGGAATACAAGCCTAGTTTATGTATAATGCCTCATAATTTAACACTTGGTGTTCAGATGTCATTCTGGTAAATCTACACTGCACTCCCTCCAAGTCCAATCTATCCTTCCTAAGGTGTGGTGCCCAGAACTGCTCACAGTAACTCCAGGTGTGGTCTAACCAGGGCTTTGTATAACTGAAGCAGGACTTCTACCCCCTTATATTCTAGTGCTCTAGATATAAAGGCCAGCATGTCATTTGCCTTTTGATTATTTTCTGTACCTGTTCAAAACATTTTAATGAAGTGTACCTGGATCCCGAAGTCCTTTTGGACCTCCACTGTTTCTAGCTTTTCACCTTTTAGAATGTACCTGCTCTATCCTTTATCGGTTCAAAGTGAATGACCTCATATTTGTCTACATTGAAATCCATTTAGCACAGTTTTGCCCATACATTTAATCTACCAATACCTTTTTGTAATTTTATGCTTCCATCTATACTGCTTACAATGCCACATATCTTCATGTCACTAGAAATTTTGGATATGTGGCTTTCAATCCCATCATCTAAGTTGTTAATAAATACAGGGAATGGTGGTGGGGCACCAATAGTCACATGCTGCCAATGAGAGTACCTGGCCATTGTCCCCACTCTCTGTCTGTTGCTGCAGAGCCAATTTCCTAACCAGTTCAATAATTTGCTTTCAATTCCACGAGCTACAACTTTAGCTAACAGTCTCGTATGAGGATCTTTATCAAATGGCTTCTGGAAGTCTGTATACATAGCATTTAAAGACATAGTGGGGATGGTAGGTAGTGGTAATGGTATTGGACTAGGAATCCAGAGACTCTGACTTTTGCTTCAGAGAGTTGAGTTCAGTTCCCACCATGGCAGCTGGAGGAATTTAAATTTAATTGATAAATATGGAATAAATAAAGAACTGGCTGGGCAACAGGAGACAGAGAGTAGCAGTGGAAGGGAGTTTCTCAAAATGGAGACGTGTGACCAGTGGTGTTCCACAGGGATCCGTGCTGGGACCACTGTTCTTTGTGATATACATAAATGATTTGGAGGAAAGTATAGGTGGTCTGATTAGCAAGTTTGCAGACGACACTAAGATTGGTGGAGTAGCAGATAGTGAAGGGGACTGTCAGAGAATACAGCAGAATATAGATAGATTGGAGAGTTGGGCAGAGAAATGGCAGATGGAGTTCAATCAGGGCAAATGCAAGGTGATGCATTTTGGAAGATCCAATTCAAAAGTGAACTATACAGTAAATGGAAAAGTCCTGGGGAAAATTGATGTACAGAGAGATTTGGGTGTTCAGGTCCATTGTTCCCTGAAGGTGGCAACGCAGGTCAATAGAGTGGTCAAGAAGGCATACGGCATGCTTTCCTTCATCGGACGGGGTATTGAGTACAAGGGTTGGCAGGTCATGTTACAGTTGTATAAGACTTTGGTTTGGCCACATTTGGAATACTGTGTGCAGTTCTGGTTGCCACATTACCAAAAGGATGTAGATGCTTTGGAGAGGGTGCAGAGGAGGTTCACCAGGATGTTGCCTGGTATGGAGGGCGCTAGCTATGAAGAGAGGTTGAGTAGATTAGGATTATTTTCATTAGAAAGACGGAGGTTGAGGGGGGACCTGATTGAGGTGTACAAAATCATGAGAGGTATAGACAGGGTGGATATCAAGAAGCTTTTTCCCAGAGTGGGGGATTCAATTACTAGGGGTCACGAGTTCAAAGTGAGAGGGGAAAAGTTTAGGGGGGATATGCGTGGAAAGTTCTTTACGCAGAGGGTGGTGGGTGCCTGGAACGCGTTGCCAGCGGAGGTGGTAGACGCGGGCACGATAGCGTCTTTTAAGATGTATCTAGACAGATACATGAATGGGCAGGAAGCAAAGAGATACAGACCCTTAGAAAATAGGCGACATGTTTAGATAGAGGATATGCATCGGCGCAGGCTTGGAGGGCCGAAGGGCCTGTTCATGTGCTGTCATTTTCTTTGTTCTTTGTTCTAAAATACTAGTCTAATTAATAATGATCTTGAAATGACCAGATTGTCATAAAAACCGATCTGCTTCACGAATGTCCTTTGGGAAGGAAATCTGCTTTTCTTTACCCAGTCTGGCCTACATGTGACTCCAGACCTACACCAGTGTGGTTGCCTCTTAACTGCCCTCTGAAATGGCCTAGTAAGCCACTTAGTTGTAGGCAAATCAGCATCAGCTTCTCAAGGCAATTAGGGATGGGCAATAAATGCTGGCCTTGCCAATGATGCTCACATCCCAAGAATGAATTTTAAAAAATTCCCTGTCCACTACTTTAGTCACCTCTTCGAAAAATTCAATTAGATTCTTGAGGCATGACCTACCCTTTACAAATCAATGCTGACTTTCTCTGATCAGCTGAAAATTGTCAAGGTGTTCAGTCACTCTATCCTTAATTATAGACTCTAGTAATTTCCCAACAACAGATGTTAGGCCAACTGGACTATATTTGCCTGGTTTCCCTCTCTCACCTTCTTTAAATAGCAGGACAACATGCACAATTTCCAAATCTAAAGGAACTTTGGATGATTATGGTAAGGAGATCTGCAATGTTCTCATCTTCTTCCTTTAAAACCCTGGATTGGAAACCATCTGGTCCTGAGGATTTGTCACTCTTTAATGCCATTATTTTCTTCATTCATGTTATTTTGTCTACATTAATTTGGCTGAGTCCTTGTCCCTGATTCAGTATTAGTTCCCTTAGGTTGTCCAGCATGCTGACTTCTTCCTCTAATGTAAATACTAACGCAGATTAATTATTCAACATTTTTAAAATTTGTTCATGGGATGTGAGTGTTGCTAGCAAGGGCATTATTGCCCATCCCTAATTGTCCTTGAGAAGGTGGTGGTGAGCTGCCTTCTTGAACCACTGCAGTCCAAGTGGTGTAGGTACACCTACAGTGCTCTTAGGGAGAGAGTTCCAGAATTTTGTCTAGCATCAGTGAAGGTACACTATTTCCTTATTTTCATTGACAATATCACCATTATCAATTTTTAAGGGGCCCACATTGCTCCTGATTGCCCTCTTTTTCCTAATGTAATTGTAAAAAAAAAATTCTGTTGATTTTGATATCCCTTGCAAGTTTATTTTCATACTCCGTTTTAGTAGCTCTTACTATCCTCTTTTGTCACCCTTTGCTGTTCTCTGCATTTTTCTCACTCAGTAAGCTCTGCGCTATTTTTGGCATTTTTCTGTGCTTTTTCTTTTAGTTTTATGTTGTATCTTACCTCTTTAGCCGTCCATGGCTGTGTTTTTTGGCAAGTAGAGCTGTTGTCCATTAGGGGTATAAACAAGTTCTAAATCACATTAAATTCTCTTTGAACACCTCCCACTGATCTTCTGTCATTTTACCCATTAGCAGATTTGTCCAGTTTACTCTGGACAGTCTCTGATTTCTTTTTATTCAATCTTTCATGGAATGTGGGTGTCTCTGGCAAGGCCAGCAGTTGTTGCCCATCCCGAATTGCCCTTGGGGTAGTTAAGAGTCAACTACATTGCTGTGGGTCTGGAGTCATATGTAGGCCAGACCAGGTAAGGATGGCAGATTTCCTTCCCTGAAGGACATTAGTGAACCAGATGGTTTTTTACAGCAATCAACAATGGTTTCATGGTCACCATTACTGAGACTAGCTTTTGATTCCAGATTTTTATTAATTAATTGAATTTAAATTCCACCAGCTGCTGTGATAGGATTTGAATCTGTGTCCCTAGGGCATTAGCCTGGGCCTCTGGATTACTAGCTCATGAAATTACCACTATGCCACCATCGCCCGTTTCATCGCATTGAAGTCAACCTTAGTTAAATCCAGAATTTTAGCAGCTGTTTTGCATTTCTCCCTTTCAAACACTATGTTGCACTCAATCATGTTATGATTGCTATGAGATAAATGTTCACGCACCATTAAGCTGTTAACTAAATCTGGCTCATTACTCAATATTAAATCTAATATGGTCTTCTCCCTTTTTGGCTCCAGGACATATTGTTGCAGAAAACAATCCAGAACATATTCAAGAAATTCACTACCTTTCTGGCATTTGCAAGTCTGCTTATCCTTTTCTATATGAAAATTAAAATCCTGCATCAAAACCACTGTGCCTTTGCTACATGCTTGGCTAATCTCTGCATTTATAGAAGCTACCACTTCACAGCTGCTACCAAGAAGCCGATACACAATTCTCACGACAGTCTTAAATTCTTTTCTATTTGTTAATTCTTCCCAAAAGCCTCCACTGCCTCCTTACTTCTCGTTATATCCTCTCTTGTCATTGAAGCAATTTCACTAAGGCTACCCCTCCCTCTCTACCATTTTCCCTGTCTTTCCTGTAGACCTTATAAACTGGAAAATGTAACATCTTGCAGCCATGTCTCTTCAAGGCTAATAAAGGGCATTGGTGAGATCACATCTCGAATACTGTGTGCAGTTTTGTTCTCCTTATTTAAGGAAGGATGTGAATGTGTTGGAGGCGGTTCAGAGGAGGTTGACTAGATTGATACCTGGAATGAGCGGGTTGTCTTATGAGGAAAATTGGACAGACTGGGCTTGTTTTCACTGGAGTTTAGAAGAGTGAGGGAAGACTTGATTGAATAATATAAGATCCTGAACAGTCTTGACAAGGTGGATGTGGAAAATTTGTTTCTTCTTGTTGGGCAGTCCAGAACTAGGGGGCACTGTTTTAAAATTAGGGGTCACCCTTTTAGGACAGAGATGAGGGGAAATCTTTTTTGTCAGACGGTTGAGCGACTTTGGAATTCTCTGCTTCAGAAGGTGGTGTAGGTGGAGTCATTGAATACCATAGAGGAGGAATTCTTGAAGTGGATGGTCTTCTGGACCAATATGTTGAGGAACCAACTAGAGAACAGGCCGTCCTCGACTGGGTATTGTGTAATGAGAGAGCAATAATTGACAATCTAGTGGTGCGAGACCCTTTGGGGATGAGCGACGATAATATGATAGAATTCTTCATCAAGATGGATAGTGACATAGTTGATTCTGAGAGTAGGGTCCTGAATCTTAGTAAAGGAAACTACAAAGGTATGAGGCACGAGTTGGCTATGACGGATTGGGAAACGTTACTTAAAGGGATGACGGTGGATAGGCAATGGCAAACATTTAAAGAGTGCATGGATGGACTGCAACAATTGTTTATCCCTGACTGGTGCAAAAGTAAAACTGGAAAGGTAGCCAAACCATGGCTTACAAGGGAAATCAGAGATAGCATTAGATCCAAGGAAGAGGCATACAAATTTAACAGAAAAAAACAACAGACCTGAGGATTGGGAGCAGTTTAGAATTCAGCAAAGGAGGACCAAGGGATTGATTAATAAGGGGAAAATAGAGTATGAGAGCAAGCTTGCGGGGAACATAAAAACTGACTGTAACAGTTTCTATAGGTATGTGAAGAGAAAAAGATTGGTGAAGACAAATGTAGGTCCCTTACAGTCAGAAACAGGGGAATTTATTATGGGGAGCAAAGAAATGGCTGACCAACTAAATGCATACTTTGGTTCTGTCTTCACAAAGGAGGACACAAATATCATACCAGAAATGTTGGGGAACACAGGGCTTAGTGAGAGGGAGGAACTGAAGGAAATCAGTATTAGTAGAGAAATGGTGTTGGGGAAATTGATGAGATTGAAGGCTGATAAATCCCCAGGGCTTGACGGTATGCATCCCAGAGTAATTAAGGAAGTGGGCCCTAGAAATAGTGGATGGATTGGTGGTCATCTTCCAAGATTCTGTAGACTCTGGAACAGTTCCTACAGATTGGTGGGTAGCTAATGTAACCCCACTATTTAAAAAGGGAGGTAGAGAGAAAACAGGGAATTATAGACCAGTCAGCCTGATGTCAGTAGTGGGGAAAATTCTAGAGTCCATAATCAAAGATTTGAAAGCAGAGCACTCAGAGAACAGTGGTAGAATCGGATAGAGTCAGCATGGATTTACGAAAGGTAAATCATGCTTAACAAATCTACTAGAATTCTTCGAGGATGTAACTTGTAGAGTTGATGAGGGGGAGCCAGTGGATGTGGTTTATCTGGACTTTCAGAAGGTTTTCGACAAAGTCCCACATAAGAGATTAGCGTGTAAAATTAAAGTGCATGGGATTGGGGGTAGTGTATTGCGATGGATAGAAAATTGGTTGGCAGACAGGAGACACCTGTGAGAAGTGCACCCAACTCCAGCTCTTCGCAGACCGCGTTAGGGAACTGGAGCTGGAGCTGGATGAACTTCGGATCATTCAGGAGGCTGAGAGGGTGATAGCGAGCAGTTATAGGGAAGTAGTGACACCTAAGTTACAGGATAAAGGTAGCTGGGTGACCGTCAGGGGAGGGAAAGGGAATAGGCGCACAGTGCAGGGATCCCCTGTGGCCTTTCCCCTCAATAATAAGTATACCGTTTTGGATACGGTTGGAGGGGGGGACCTACCAGAGGAAAGCCACAGTGGCCAGGTCTCTGGCACTGAGCCTGGCTCAGTGGCTCAGAAGGGAAGGGGGGAGAATAGGAGAGCGATAGTGATAGGAGATTCATTGGTTAGAGGAACAGACAGGAGATTCTGTGGTCGCGAACGAGACTCCTGGATGGTATGTTGCCTCCCAGGTGCCAGGGTCAGGGATGTCCCGGATCGAGTCCACAGGATTCTTAAGGGGGAGGGGGAGCAGCCAGAGGTCGTGGTACATATCGGTACCAATGACATAGCGAGGAAAAGGAATGAGGACTTGAAAAGCGAATATAGGGAGTTAGGTTGGAAGCTGAAAGGCAGGACGAGCAGAGTAGTAATCTCAGGATTGTTACCGATGCCACGTGCTAGTGAGGCTAGAAACAGGGAGCGAGTGCAGCTGAACACGTGGCTACAGAACTGGTGTAGGAGGGAGGGATTCAGATATGTGGATCATTGGGATACCTTCTGGGGAAGGTGGGACCTGTACAAGAAGGACGGGTTGCATCTGAACTGGAGGGGCACCAATACCCTGGGCGGGAGGTTTGCTAGAGCTCTTCGGGAGGGTTTAAACTAGTTTGGCAGGGGGATGGGAACCGGAGCCACAGATCAGTGGATGGGGTAGCTGTTGAACAGGCAGATACCGAGTGCAGAGAGGCTGTGAGGAAGGTTAGACAGTTGACAGGGCAAAGTTGCAGCCAGTATGATGGGTTGAAGTGTGTTTATTTTAATGCAAGAAGTGTCAGGAATAAGGGTGATGAACTTAGAGCATGGATCAGTACTTGGAGCTACGATGTTGTGGCCATTACGGAGACGTGGATATCACAGGGGCAGGAATGGATGTTGGATGTTCCGGGGTTTAGATGTTTCAAAAGGAATAGGGAGGGAGGTAAAAGAGGTGGGGGAGTGGTATTGTTAATCAGGGATAGTATCACAGCTGCAGAAAGGGAGGTCGTCGAGGAGGGTTTGTCTACTGAGTCATTATGGGTGGAAGTCAGAAACAGGAAAGGAGCAGTCACTTTGTTGGGAGTTTTCTATAGACCCCCCAATAGCAACAGAGACACGGAGGAACAGATTGGGAGGCAGATTTTGGAAAGGTGCAGAAGTAACAGGGTTGTTGTCATGGGTGACTTCAACTTCCCTAATATTGATTGGAACCTCCTTAGTGTAAATAGTTTGGATGGAGCAGTTTTTGTCAGGTGTGTCCAGGAAGGTTTCCTGACTCAGTATGGAGATAGGCCGACTAGAGGGGAGACGATGTTGGACTTGGTGCTTGGCAACGAACCAGGCCAGGTGGCAGGTCTCTCGGTGGGAGAGCATTTCGGTGATAGTGATCACAACTCCCTGACCTTTACGATAGTCATGGAGAGGGACAGGAGCAGATGGGATGGAAAAATATTTAATTGGGGGAGGGGGAATTACAATGCTATTAGGCAAGAACTGGGGAGCATAAATTGGGTACAGATGTTCTCAGGGAAATGCACGACAGAAATGTGGAGGTTGTTTAGGGAGCACTTGCTGCGATTGCTGGATAGGTTTGTCCCGATGAGGCAGGGAAGGGATGGTAGGGTGAAGGAACCTTGGATGACAAAAGATATGGAACAGCTAGTCAAGAGGAAGAAGGAAGCTTACTTAAGGTTGAGGAAGCAAGGATCAGACAAGGATGGTTACAAGGTAGCCAGGAAGGAACTGAAGAATGGACTTAGGAGAGCTAGAAGGGGACATAAAAAAGTCTTGGCGGGTAGGATTAAGGAAAATCCCAAGGCGTTCTACACTTATGTGAGGAACAAGAGGATGGCCAGAGTGAGGGTAGGGCCGATCAGGGATAGTGGAGGGAACTTGTGCCTGGAGTCGGAGGAGGTAGGGGAGGTCCTAAATGAATACTTTGCTTCAGTATTCACTAGTGAGAGGGCCCTGGTCATTTGTGAGGACAGCGTGAAACAGGCTGATATGCTCGAACAGGTTGAGGTTAAGAGGGAGGATGTGCTGGAAATTTTGAATGATATGAGGACAGATAAGTCCCCGGGGCCAGACGGGATATACCCAAGGATATTACGGGAAGCGAGGGAAGAGATTGCTGCGCCTTTGGCGATGATCTTTGCGTCTTCACTGTCCACTGGAGTAGTACCGGATGATTGGAGGGTGGCAAATGTTGTTCCCTTGTTCAAGAAAGGGAATAGGGATAACCCTGGGAATTATAGACCAGTCAGTCTTACGTCGGTAGTGGGCAAATTATTGGAGAGGATTCTGAAAGACAGGATTTATGATTATTTGGAAAAGCATGGTTTGATTAGAGACAGTCAGCATGGCTTTGTGAGGGGCAGGTCATGCCTCACAAGCCTTATTGAATACTTTGAAGATGTGACAAAACACATTGATGAAGGAAGAGCAGTGGATGTGGTGAAGATGGATTTTAGCAAGGCGTTTGATAAGGTTCCCCATGGTAGGCTCATTCAGAAAGTAAGGAGGCATGGGATTCAGGGAAAGTTGGCTGTCTGGATACAAAATTGGCTGGCCCATAGAAGAGGGTGGTAGTAGATGGAAAGTATTCAGCATGGAGCTCGGTGACCAGTGGTGTTCCACAAGGATCTGTTCTGGGACCTCTGCTCTTTGTGATTTTTATAAATGACTTGGATGAGGAAGTGGAAGGCTGGGTTAGCAAGTTTGCCGATGACACGAAGGTTGCTGGAGTTGTGGATAGTGTGGAAGGCTGTTGTAGGTTGCAACGGGACATTGACAGGATGCAGAGCTGGACTGACAAGTGGCAGATGGAGTTCAACCTGGAAAAGTGTGAAGTGATTCATTTTGGAAGCTCGAATTTGAATGCGGAATACAGGCTTAAAGACAGGATTCTTGGTAGTGTGGAGGAACAGAGGGATCTTGAGGTCCATGTCCATAGATCCCTCAAAGTTGCCACCCAAGTTGATAGGGTTGTTAAGAAGGCGTATGGTGTGTTGGCTTTCATTAACAGGGGGATTGAGTTTAAGAGCCGCGAGGTTATGCTGCAGCTCTATAAGGCCCTGGTTCGACCACACTTGGAATATTGTGTTCAGTTCTGGTCGCCTCATTATAGGAAGGATGTGGAAGCTTTTGAGAGGGTGCAGAGGAGATTTACCAGGATGCTGCCTGGACTGGAGGGCATGTCCTACGAAGAAAGATTGAGGGAGCTAGGGTTTTTCTCACTGGAGCGAAGAAGGATGAGAGGTGACTTGATAGAGGGGTACAAGATGATGAGAGGCATAGATAGAGTGGATACTCAGAAGCTTTTTCCCAGGGTGGAAAGGGCTATCACCAGGGGGCATAATTTTAAGGTAATTGGAGGAAGGTTTCGGGGAGATGTCAGAGGTAGGTTCTTTACACAGAGAGTGGTGGGTGCGTGGAATGCGCTGCCAGTGGTCGTAGTAGAAGCTGATACATTAGGGGCATTTAAGCGACTCTTGGATAGGTACATGGATGATAGTAGAATGAAGGGTAGGTAGTTAGTTTGATCTTAGAGTCGGTTAAAGGTTTGGCACAACATCGTGCTGTACTGTTCTATGTTCTATGTTCTAAAGAGTAGGGATAAATGGGTCTTTTCTGAATCGCAGGCAGGGACTCGTGGGGTACCGCAGGAATCGGTGCTAGGACTCCAGCTGTTCACAATATATATTAATGATTTAGATGAGGGAACTAAATGTAATATCTCCAAATTTGCATATGACACAAAACTGGGTGGGAGGGTGAGTTGTGAGGAGGATGCAGAGAGGCTTCAGGGTGATTTGGACAAGTTGAGTGAGTGGGCAAATGCATGGCAGATGCAGTATAATGTGGATAACTGTGAGGTTATCCACTTTGGTAGCAAAAACAGGAAGGCAGATTATTATCTGAATGGCTATAAACTGAGGGAGGGGAATATGCAGCGAGACCTGGGTGTTCTCATACACCAGTCGCTGAAGGTAAGCATGCAGGTGCAACAGGTGGTAAAAAAGGCAAATGGTATGTTGGCCTTCATAGTGAGAGGATTCGAGTACAGGAGCAGGGATGTCTTGCTGCAATTATACAGGCCTTGGTGAGGCCACACCTGGAATATTGTGTGCAGTTTTGGTCTCCTTGTCTGAGGAAGGATGTTCTTGCTATAGAGGGAGTGCAGCGAAGGTTTACCAGAGTGATTCCAGGGATGGCGGGACTGACGTATGTAGAGAGATTGGGTCGATTAAGCTTGTGTTCACTAGAGTTCAGAAGAGTGAGGGGGGGATCTCATAGAAATCTCTAAAATTCTAACAGGACTTGACAGGATAGATGCAGGAAGGATGTTCCCGATGGTGGGGGAGTCCAGAACCAGGGGTGATAGTCTAAGGATACGGGGTAAACCTTTCAGGACTGAGATGAGGAGAAATTTCTTCACCCAGAGAGTGGTGAGCCTGTGGAATTTGCTGCCACAGAAAGCAGTTGAGGCCAAAACATTGTATGTTTTCAAGAAGGAGTTAGGTATCTTGGGGTCAATGGGATCAATGGGTATGGGGCGAAAGCGGGAACAGGTTACTGAGTTGGATGTTTAGCCATGATCATAATGAATGGCAGAGCAGGCTCGAAGGGCCGAATGGCCTACTCCTGCTCCTATTTTCTTTGTTTCTCTGCTACTTCTTCAAGGTTATAGTAATTTGGAATCTATATTATTGTTTGTGTACAAGAAGAATTCTATCACTTAAATTTCATCAGAAGCTTTGCCTAGCCTTTTTTTAGTGAAACTGCCCATTCCAAGCTAGATTAAAGGCAGTTTTTGTGCTATGGGCCAAAGGCCTTGAGGACTTAAGACTGAGGCCCCTTACATCCAGCTGACAGAGAATGGTCTCATCTCATCAGTCTGGGCTGGGTCCCAAGGTGAACGAACTGTGATTGACTGATTGTGCAGTAGGGCCTGTGTCTGGTTAGTAAAGCCTGATAGGGAGTGGGTGACCGCCAGCCAGTCTAAGAGAACCAGGCAGTTTGTGCAGGAGTCCCCTGATATGATCTTAGTCGCTAATCGGTTTTTCATTTTCGATACTGGTGAGGGTGGTCCACATTGTTACTAATGGCATAGGTAGGAAGGGGGATGGGGTCCTGAAAGTAGATTTTAGGGAGCTAGGAAGGAGATTAAAAAGGAGGACCTCAAAAGCAGTAATCTGTGGATTACTCCCAGTCCCATGAGCAGAGGAATAGGAGAATTGGGAGATTGAACATGTGGCTGGAGAACTGGTGTAGGAGGGAGGTCATCAAATATCTGAGACATTGGGACTGGTTCTGGGGCAGATGGGACCGGTACAAAATGGACGAGTTGCATCTTAGCAGGACTGGGACTGTTGGGGAGGGTTTAAACTAAATTGTCAGGGGGATGGGAACCTGAGAGAGAGCTCAGATTGGAGGGAAGCAAAACTAGTAACTTCTCTGGGATGTGGGAACCAGGAGCAAGTATTAGAGGGGAATACCAAGATGCACAGAATACTGGGGGAGATAGACAGCACGAGAGTAGAGAATAGTAAGTTATTAGGTGGGGTCAGTGTAAGGGAGAAAGTAATAAAGTCTGAATCAGGGCTAATGTGCATGTATGTGAACACACGGAGTGTGGTTAATAAGATTGGTGAGATACAGGCGCAGATTGCCATGTGAAAATATGATGTTGTGGCTATAATAGAGACCTGGCTCAAAGAAGGTCAGGACTTGGGTGTTAAATATTCCTGGATACAAGGGATTCAGGAAATATAGGAAAGGCATAAAAAGGGGATGGGTGGTGGTATTGATTAAGGAGAGCATTGCAGTTCTGGAGATAAAGGATGTCCCAGAGGGGTCGCGGACAGAATAAATATGTCTGGAGCTAAGGAACAAAAAAGGTGTGGGTACATTGCTCAGTGTTGTCATTAGGCCTCCAGCTAGTGGGAAGGATGTGGAGGAACAAATTTGCAAGGAAATTACACAGAGGTGCAAAAATTATAGGGTAGTTATAATGGGGGACTTGAATTATCCAAACACAGACTGGGATAGTCGTATTGTAAAGGGCAGTGAGAGGCAAGAGTTCCTTGAGTGTGTTCAGGACAATTTTCTACAACAGTATGTTGCTAGTCCAACGAGAAAGGAGACACTGCTGGACCTGGTTCTTGGGAATGAGGTGGGCCGAGCAGATCAAGTATCAGTAGGAGGTCATTTAGGGGACAGTGATGATTGTATCATAAGGTTTAGGCTGACTATGGAAAAGGACAAAGAACAATCCAGGGTAAGAATAATTAACTGGGGGAAGGCCAACTTCAATGGGGTAAGAATGGAGCTGGGGCGAATAAATTGGAGTCAAAAGCTGACAGGAAAACTGGTAGATGAACAATGGGCTACCTTCAAAGAAGAGATAGTTCGGGCACAGTCAAGGTATGTTGCCTCGAAGGGGAAAAGTAGGGCAAACAAATCCAGAGCTCCCTGGATGACAAAAGAGGTAGAGATTAAGAGATTCCTGGGATGAAGGGGTTGGCTTATCAAGGATGGCTGAACAAGTTAGGCCTTTATTCATTGGAGCTTAGAAGAAGGAGAGGTGATCTTATTGAAACATATAAGATTTTAAGGGGTCTTGACAGGGTAGATGTTGAGAAGATGTTTCCACTGGTGGGGGAATCTTGAACAAGGGGACATAGTTACAGAATAAGGGATCACACATTTAAAACTGAGATGCAAAGGAATTTCTTCTCTTAGAGGGTGGTGAATCTCTGGAATTCTCTACCTCAGAGAGTTGGTCACTAAATGTATTTAAGGAGGAGGTAGATAGATTTTTGAAATCTCGGGGAGTCGAGGGGTATGCAGAGCAGGACCAAAAGAGGGGTTGAGGCCTGGGACAGATCAGCCATGATCTTATTGAATGGCAGGGCAGGCTTGAGGGGCTGAATGGCCTACTCCTGCTCCTACCTCTTATGTTCTAAAGAAGAAAAAGTGTGCTTATGACAGATGCCAGGTGAAAAATACTATTGAGAGACAGGCTGAATATAGAAGGTCCAGAGAGGAAGTGAAAAAGCAAATAAGAGAAGCAAAGAGAGAGCATGAAAAGAGACTGGCAGCTAGCATTAAAGGAAATGCCAAAGTTTCCTATAGGCATATAAATAGTAAAAGGGTGGTAAACAGAGGATGGGGCCAATTAGGGACCAGAAAGGGGATTTGCACATGGTGGCAGAGGGCATAGCTGAGGTATTAAATGAATAATTTGCATCAGTCTTTACCAAGGAAGAAGATGCAACCCAGGCAATGTTGAAAGACACTAGAGAGGTTTAAAAGAGGAAGTATTAGAAAGGGTGTCTGTACTTAAAGTGGATAAAGTACCAGGACCAGATGAGATGCATCCAAGGATACTGAGGGAAGTGAGGGTGGAAATCACAGAGGCACTGGACATAATTTTTCAGTCTTCCTTAGACTCAGGGGTGGTGCCAGAAGATTGGAGAATTGCAAACGTTACCCCCTTGTTCATAAAAGGGTGTAAAGAAAAGCCCAGCAATTACAGACCAGTCAGTTTAACTTCGGTGGTGGGAAAACTTCTGGAAAAAATAATTTGGGACAAAATCAATAGTCACATAGACAAATACGAGTTAATTAAGGAAAGCCAGAATGGATTTCTTAAGGGAAAATCATGTTTAACTAACTTGCTGGAGTTTTTTGAGGAGGTAACAGAGAGGGTTGATAAGAACAATGCTGTTGATGTGGTGTACATGGACTTTCAGAAGGCATTTGATAAAGTGCCACACAACAGACTTGTGAGCAAACTTGTAGCTCATGGAATAAAAGGGACGGTGGCAACATGGATACGGAATTGGCTGAATGACAGGAAACAAAGAGTAGTGGTTAATGGATGTTTTTCGGGCTGGAGGAAGGTTTGTAGTGGAGTTCCCCAGGGATCAGTGTTGGGACCCTTGCTTTTCCTGATATATATTAATGACCTAGACCTTGGTGTACGGGGCACACTTTCAAAGTTTGCAGATGATACGAAACTTGGAAGCATTGTGAACTGTGAGGAGGATAGTGTAGAACTTCAAAAGGACATAGACAAGTTGGTAGAATGGGCAGACAAGTAGCAGATGAAGTTCAATGCAGAGAAATGTGAAGTGATTCATTTTGTTAGGAAGAACATGGAGAGACAATATAGAATAAAGGGTACAATTCTAAAGGTTGTGCAGGAGCAGAGGGACATAAGAACATAAGAAATAGGAGCAGGAGTAGGCCATTCAGCCCCTCAAGCCTGCCCTGCCATTCAATGAGATCATGGCTGATCTGTCCCAGGCCTCAACCCCTCCTTCACCTAACCCTCGACTCCCCGAGATTTCAAAAATCTATCTACCTCCTCCTTAAATACATTTAGAGAACTAGCCTCCACAACTCTCTGAGGTAGAGAATTCCAGAGATTCACCACTCTCTGAGAGAAGAAATTCCTTTGCATCTGTTTTAAATGAGTGTCCCCTTATTCTGTAATTATGTCCCCTAGTTCGAGATTCCCCCACCAGTGGAAACATATTCTCAACATCTACCCTGTCAAGTCCCCTTGGAATCTTATGTTTCAATAAGATCAGCCCTCATTCTTCTAAACTCCAATGAATAAAGGCCTAACCTGTTTAGCCATTCTTGATAAGACAACCCATTCATCCCAGGAATCAGCCTCGTGAACCTTTTCTGAACTGCCTCCAATGCTAGTAAATCTTTCCTTATATACAGGGAGCAAAACTGTACACAGTACTCCAGGTGCGGCCTCACCAACACCCTGTATAGTTGTAACAAAACTTCCCTATTTTTAAACTCTAACCCCCGAACAATAATGGCCAAAATTCCATTTGCCTTCCTAATTATTTGCTGCACCTGCATGCTAACCTTTTGTGTTTCATGCACAATAACACGCAGATCCCTCTGTACTGCAGTATTTTGTAATCTTTCTCCATCTAAATAATAATCTGTCTTTTTATTCTTTCTACCAAAGTGGATGACCTCACACTTTCCCACATTGAGCTCCATCTGCCAAGTTTTTGCCCACTCACTTAACCTATCTATATCCCTTAGTAGATTCTTTGTGTCCTCATCACAACATGCCTTTCCACCTATTTTTGTATCGTCAGCAAATTTGGATACACTACACTCTGTCCCTTCCTCGAAGTCATTAATATAGATAGTAAATAGTTGAGGCCCTCAGACCGATCCTTGTGGCACCCCACTAGTTATAGCTTTCCAACCTGAAAAAGACCCATTGATCCTGACTCTCTGTCTTCTGTGTGTTAGTCAATCCTCAATCCATGCCAACACATTACCCCAATACTCTGAGCTCTTATTTTGTGTAATAACCTTTTATGTGGCACCTTGTCAAACACCTTCTGAAAATCCAAATACACTCTATCTGGATGTATATGCGCATAAGTTATTGAAGATGGCAGGGACAGGTTGAGAAAGCAGTTAATAAAGCCTGCAGTATCCTGGGCTTTATCAATAGGGGCATAGAGTACAAGAGCAAGGAGGTTATGTTGAACTTGTATAAGACACTAGTTCGGCCTCAGCTGGAGTATTGTGTCCAGTTCTGGGCGCTGCACTTTAGGAAAGACGTGAGGGCATTGGAGGGAGTACAGAAAAGATTTACAAGAATGGTTCCAGGGATGAGGAATTTCAGTTATGAAGATAGATTGGAGAAGTTAGGACTGTTTTCCTTGGAGAAGAGAAGGCTGAGAGGTGATTTGATTGAGGTACTCAAAATCATGGGGGGTCTGGACAGAGTAGATAGAGAGAAACTGTTCCCACTCGTGAAAGGATCAAGAACGAGAGGGCACAGATTTAAAGTATTTGGTAAGAGAAACAAAAGTGACATGAGGAAAAACGTTTTCACGCAGCGAGTGGTTAAGGTCTGGAATGCACTGCTTGCGAACGTGGTGGAGGCAGTTTCAATTGAAGCATTCAAAAGGGAATGAGACAGTTATATGAAAAGGAAGAATGTGTAGAGTTACAGGGAGAAGGCAGTGGAATGGAACTGAGGGAATTGCTCATTCAGAGAGCCAGTGAAGACACGATGGGCTGAATGGCCTCCTTCTGCACTATAACAATTCTGTGATTCTGAGACTCTGTGAATGCTTGGGAAGATTTCAAAACAGTCTAAGGATTAACGGAACTGTAGGTGATAAGTTTCACAATTGGGTAGAAACTGCCAAAATCTCAAGAGTTTTTTAATCACGCTTCTCTCCTGCAGTTCAGTGACAAAGCTATTAATTTCCCTCAGCTCCAACTTTCCATTTTACTATAAAAGTTAATAACACAAGTGGTCTGGATCTGAGCACCCCCAGGACCACTGTGTCGCCTGTCCTTCTGGCACACTCCCTTCATATTGTTTTAATTTTATTTAGTATTTCCCTCTTGCATTTTAAATATCTAGTTTGATTTGGTCTATTGAGCCTGAGCCCATATGTTGTTATTTAGAATGGGGAAGGGGTGCAGTAGGGCATCCTCATGACCAAGATAAACAGAATGCTCGGTACATTATTTTACAAAGCATTTCTCTGTATTTTGTGCTATCAAATTGGGGGATTGGAGAATGAAACATTTTGCAATTCATAAACCTGACAGTGATTTTAAATTCACTGTGACTGCATTGTTCAAAGTGAATGGCATGTGGAAACTTACTGTTCACTTGCACTCTAAGGCAGTCAGTGATCACATCCAAAACAGGCCAGAGTCTCATTACCATCTTTAAACAGGGTCCGATCAAACATTCCCAGGGCACAGTGAATTAGAGTTGACTAGTTTGTCCTGAATCTATTTGTCATCACTGGTTACACATCACGGGTGTTAGTATTTAATTAAAACACTTCATTTAAATGAGAAATACAGGTTATCAACATATACTCAGCACTCGTGCTGCTGTGTTAGAGTCATAGAGTCATAGTTATACAGCACAGAAACAGGCCCTTCAGCCCATCGTGTCTGTGCCGGCCATCCAGCACCCAACTATTCTAATCTCATATTCCTGCACTTGGCCCGTAGCCTTGTATACTATGGCGTTTCAAGTGCTCATCTAAATACTTCTTAAATGTTGTGAGGGTTCCTGCCTCCACCACCACTTCAGGCAGTGTGTTCCAGATTCCAACCATCCGCTGGGTGAAAACATTTTTCCTTAAATCCCTCTAAACCTCCTGCCCCTTACCCTAAATCTGTGCCCCCTGGTTATTGACCCCTCCGCTAAGGGAAAAAGTTTCTTCCTATCTAACCTATCAGTGCCCCTCATAATCTTGTACACATCAATCATGTTCCCCCTCAGCCTTCTCTGCTCCAAGGAAAACAACCCTAGTCTTTTCAGTCTCTCTTTATAGCTGAAATGCTCCAGCCCAGGCAACATCCTGGTGAATCTCCTCTGCACCCTCTCCAGTGCGATCACATCCTTCCTATAGTGTGGTGCCCAGAACTGTACACAGTACTCCAGCTGTGGCCTAACTAGCATTTTATACAGCTCCATCATAACCTCCCTGCTCTTATATTCTATGCCTCGGCTAATAAAGGTAAGTATCCCATATGCCTTCCTAACCACCATATCTACCTGTGCTGCTGCCTTCAGTGATCTATGGACAAGTACACCAAGGTCCCTCTGACCTTCTGTACTTCCTAGGGTCCTAACCTCCATTGTATATTCCCTTGCCTTGTTAGTCTTCCCAAAATGCATTACCTCACACTTCTCAGGATTAAATTCCATTTGCCACTGCTCCGCCCATCTTACCAGCCCATCTATACATCCCTGTAATCTAAGGATTTCCTCCTCAGTATTTAGGACACCACCAATTTTTGTGTCATCTGCGAACTTACTGATCATACCTCTTATATTCACGTCTAAATGATTAATGTACACTGCAAACAACAAGGGTCCCAGCACCGATCCCTGTGGCACACCACTGGTCACAGGCTTCCAATCGCAAAAACAACCCTTGATCATCACCCTCTGCCTCCTGCCACTAAGCCAATTTTGGATCCAATTTGCCAAATTGCCCAAGATCCCATGGGCTCTTACCTTCTTAACCAATCTCCCATGAGGGACCTTATCAAAAGCTAATGTTATGACTAAGGTCTATATTACTAGACTAGGCTTCAGATTTGCCGTTCAAAACTTTTATTCATTCTTTTAATATTGTGGTCTGGACAGAAGAGGGCAACTGTCATTCGTTGAAATGTTTAATTCTACCTCCTTAATACTCCCAGGCCCGATGACTGGATTGTTGTCAATTCATCATGGTCAAGAGCAGAAGTTAATGGATAAAGTTATTTGACCAAATTCAGTGAAAATGAATACATTTACAGTTTTAAAGCAAATGAATATATTACTACTCATTAAAATATCATAATAGATTTCGCCCCAAACTATATAAACATATATTATTACTACATTAGAATGAACCTCTGACATGAAAAATTCTCAGAATCAGTATTTTAGATATATATTTGAATGATGCTGTGATTATATCCAACATTTGTATGGTGAGATTTGGTTCTTAATATCAGGACTGGGTTAGCTTCGGGACAAAAATTATGATTTATTGCTAAAATTCTTAGTCAGGTTTTATTGATAGATCTACAATCATGATTCACTGATAGATCTAATCTGCATCTTTGGTAAATGTAGTGATAAATTTTCTGTGCTAAGAATTAATCGATACAATTCCAGAGCCAGGACTCATTTATAGATCTCCTACAGTCAAGATTCACAAGATCACAAGTAAATTACGATAAGGAAGGACATTCATTGCCTCGAAATTTACTCAAAAAGACCTGAAATATCTTCCACTGCAACATCCAAAGGTTCCTTTAATGATTTCAGGGTTTCCATTCCACTGCTGATTCAGGAATCTATTCCATGTGTTGATCATTCTCTATATAAAGTCAATTTTTCTGATATCTATCCTAAACTTATCTTTTACTACTTTGAATGTGTCCCCTTGTTCTGCTCTTGCAATTTACTTTAAACTTGGATCTACTTTTTCCATAGCATTGATTTTTTTATTCTTTCATGGGATGTGGGCGTTGCTGGCAGGCCAGCATTTGTTGCCCATCATAATTGCCCTTGAACTGAGTGGCTTGCTAGGCCATTTCAGAGGGCAGTTAAGAGTCAACCACATTGCTGTGGGTCTGGAGTCACATGTAGGCCAGACCAGGTAAGGACAGCAGATTTCCTTTCCTAAAAGGCATTGATGAACTAGATTGGTTTTTCTGACAATCAATGATAGTTTCATGGCACCATTGCTGCAACCAGCTTTCAATTCCAGATTTTTAAAAATTAATTAAACATATTAAGTTTAAATTTCACCGGCTGCCATGTTGGGATTTGAACTCTTGTCCTCAGGGCATTAGCCTGGGCCTTTCAATTACTAGTCCAGTGGCATTACCACTGCAAAACCATTTTCCCCATTTACTGTTTTACTATTTACTATTTTATCTACTTCGATAAGATCATATCACAGATAACTCCTTTCAAGATTAAAAGCCCAAGTTTCTCTGATCTTTCCTAAGAACTTAAACTTTTGACACCAGGCATGAGCTTTGTGCCTCCACACCTTGAATATCTCACTTGTGTCTCAATGACTAGAACATGATATAGTGTTGAAGGTGCAGCCTGGCCATGGGCCTCTACATTTGATTCAAACTTCACTGGACATACTCTGTAGTTAGGATTCCTGGATAGATCTCTCACAGTCAGGATTCATTGATAGCTTAAATAAAGGCAAAATACTGCAGATGCTGGAAATCTGAAATAAAAACAAGAAATGCTGGAACCACTCAGCAGGTCTGGCAGCATCTGTGGAAAGAGAAGCAGAGTTAATGTTTCGGTAATTCTGCTTCTCTTTCCACAGATGCTGCCAGACCTGCTGAGTGGTTCCAACATTTCTTGTTTTTATTTCATTGATAGCTTGTTCTAAAATAAATCTGTAATTGAACTTTTATATTGTATCAGTATCTGTTTAATGAAGTTCAACCATTACATCACTGGATGGTGACTGAGAACAAGAACCCTGGCTGATTTTTCTGCTTCCTAGCCCAAAAACCAAATCTCAGCTTTTGCTGAGATCTGCTGATAGCACAAAACCTAACCCTCCAGGCTACCATAGCCTTTCATACTGCTTAGACACATTTGATCATTGGTGAGAAATCAGAGTGATTGACTGAAACTACAAAAGAGAAAATAGAAAAAAAACATGAGCTTTAATTTCTCCTTGACTGACATTGGTGCAGGCAAAGGGCTGTTGTCTTGAAGGGGTTAATAGCTAAAGATATAGATAATTTGGCAGAAAATGGATCTGAAAGGATTTGAATGGCATAATGTGGGATGGTGCAACACCCTCACAGCATGGGAAATCCCGAATGGGACTTTTAGATTTTCCATTACATCGCAGAGCTGGATAAAATCACATTCTGTGCCTCGTCATTTTGTCTGCTATCCATTTTAACTTTTTTATTTAACCTATAGTTTTTTTTCCCTTCATCTCCCCTCATCAGGCTCGAGAGCAGTAAATTGAAATTGACTCAGCGGTTTTGCCACAAGGAAAGGTTCAGCCAGCATGAGAATGCAGTGAATGATCAGCCACTCCCCCGCCCGCGCCCGTGCCCACGCCCACGTTCTCTCAGTTTGGATTGGTAAGTGCGATCTATGGGGAGGCACTCTCTAATGCTGAAACACATTCACTTCTCGTACACTATTGTGGTCACTGCTGCTTTGAATTTTCCTCTCATGTTCTTTCTGAGCTCCAAATGTTCTGCCCCCTAATGAATCTCCCCACTTCCTACACCTCCGCTGCCTCAAGACTTACTGGACCATTTCCTGCTCGAACTCACTCTTTCCGAGAACCTCAAATCTGTGAAACTCTTTGCAACTGTCAGTCTCTCCTTGCTCACACAATCCTTATGGTTTCAAAACACAAGCATGGCTCCACTTCTTCCAAATTAACCTATTTTTTTATCTCTTTCTTGTGGCCTATATTATGAGCCTTACCCTTTCGTCTTTTCTTCTCAATAAATAAGCTGAACATTAAGGACTTCACTTTCAACAGTTGGTAAAAGATGCTGAAGCCAGAATGCTAGTGATGACCTTGTCTGTTGGTGCTTTTCATTCCCTGAGAAACCTGTCATTGTTATGTTTGGTTATGTTAATGGAATATATGTGTCAATGATGCTCGGAAGTGTATTTTATGAATAATGTTAGATTAAATAGCTGACATGAAGCTGTGTTGGAAGCAGACTAATATGGACCACTTATATTTACAGTTATTTATTGACTGTGCAGTTACCTGGTATCAAATAGGATAAAATGCAGAATAATGCATATTTGTAATAAAGCAGCAGATTTTCAAACATCAACAAGGATGCACTGTTAAGGGACAGCACAGGAGGAAGCGGTGGTGTAGTGGTACTGGACCAGAAACCCAGAGACCCAGGGTATTGCTCTGGGGACATGGGTTCGAATCCCACCACAGCAAAAGGTAGAATTTGAATTTAATTAATAAATCTGGAATTAAAAGCTAGTCGAATAACAGTCATGAAATCATTGTCGATTGTTGTAAAAGTCCATCTGGTTCACTAATGCCCTTTAGGGAAGGAAATCTGCTGTCCTTACCTGGTCTGGCCTACATGTGACTCCAGACCCACAGCAATGTGGTTAACTCTTACATGCCCTCTGAAATGGCCTCGCAAGCCACTCAGTTTTATCTAACTGCTACGAAGTCAATAAAAAGGAATGAAACCGGACGGACCACCCGGCATCGACCAAGGCACCGGAAATGACAACGGCAAACCCAGCCCTGTCGACCCTGCAAAGTCCTCTTTACTAACATCTGGGGGCTTGTGCCAAAGTTGGGAGAGCTGTCCCACAGACTAATCAAGGAACAGCCTGACATAGTCATACTCACGGAATCATACCTTACAGACAATGTCCCAGACACTGCCATCACCATCCCCGGGTATGTCCTGTCCCACCGGCAGGACAGACCCAGCATAGGTGGCAGCACAGAGGTATACAATAGGAAGGGAGTTGACCTGGGAGTCCTCAACATCGACTCCGGACCCCATGAAGTCTCATGGCATCAGGTCAAACATGGGCAAGGAAACCTCCTGCTGATTACCACCTACCGCCCTCCCTCAGCTGATGAGTCAGTACTCCTCCATGTTGAACACCACTTGGAGGAAGCACTGAGGGTGGCAAGGGCGCAGAATGTACTCTGGGTGGGGGACTTCGATGTCCATCACCAAGAGTGGCTCGGTAGCACCACTACTGATCGAGCTGGCCAAGTCCTAAGGGACATAGCTGCTAGACTGGGTCTGCGGCAGGTGGTAGGGGAACCAACAAGAGGGAAAAGCATACTTGACCTCGTTCTCACCAATCTGTCAGCTGCAGATGCATCTTTCCATGACAGTATTGGTAGGAGTGACCACCTCACAGTCGTTGTGGAGACGAAGTCCCGCCTTCACATTGAGGATACCGTCCATCATGTTGTGTGGCACTATCACCGTGCTGAATGGGATAGATTTCGAACAGATCTAGCAATGCAAAACTGGGCATCCATGAGGCGCTGTGGGCCATCAGCAGCAGCAGAATTGTACTCAACCACAATCTGTAACCTCATGGCCCGGCATATCCCCCACTCTACCATTACCATCAAGCCAGGAGACCAACCCTGGTTCAATGAAGAGTGCAGGAGGGCATGCCAGGAGCAGCACCAGGCACACCTCAAAATGAGGTGTCAACCTGGTGAAGCTACAACTCAGGACTACTTGCTTGCCAAACTGCGTAAGCAGCATGCAATAGACAGAGCTAAGCGATCCCATAACCAACGGATCAGATCTAAGCTCTGCAGTCCTTCCACATCCAGCCATGAATGGCGGTGGACAATTAAACAACTAACTGGAGGAGGTGGCTCCACAAATATCCCCATCCTCAATGATGGGGGAGCCCAGCACATCAGTGCGAAAGATAAGGCTGAAGCATTTGCAACAATCTTCAGCCAAAAGTGCCGAGATGATGATCCATCTCGGCCTGCTCCTGAAGTCCCCAGCATCACAGGTGCCAGACTTCAGCCAATTCGATTCACTCCGCGATATCAAGAAAGAACTGAAGGCACTGGATACTGCAAAGGCTATGGGTCCTGACAATATTCTGGCAATAGTATTGAAGACCTGTGCTCCAGAACTTGCCACACCCTAGCCAAGCTGTTCCAGTATAGCTACAACACTGGCATCTACCCAGCAATGTGGAAAATTGCCCAAGTATGTTCTGTACACAAAAAGCAGAACAAATCCAACCTGGCCAATTACCGCCCCATCAGTCTATGCTGAGTCAATCTTCAGTAAAGTGATAGAAGGTGTCATCAATAGTGTCATCAAGCAGCACTTGCTTAGCAATAACCTGCTCAGTGATGCTCAGTTTGGGTTCCGCCAGGGCCACTCAGCACCTGACCTCATTACAGCCTTGGTTCAAACATGGACAAAAGAGCTGAACTCAAGAGGTGAGGTGAGAGTGACTGCCCTTGACATCAAGGCAACATTTGATCGAGTATGGCGTCAAGGATCCCTAGCAAAACTGAAGTCAATGGGAATCAGGGGGAAAACTCTCCGCTAGTTGGAGTCATACCTAACGCAAAGGAAGATGGTTGTCATTCTTGGAGGGCAATAAATCGAGCTCCAGGACATCACTGCTGGAGTTCCTCAGGGTAGTGTCCTAGGCCCAACCATCTTCAGCTACTTCATCAATGACCTACCTTCAATCGTCAGGTCAGAAGTGGTGATGTTCGCTGATGATTGCACAATGATCAGCACCATTCGCGACACCTCAGATACTGAAGCAGTCCGTGTAGAAATGCAGCGAGACCTGGACAATATCCAGGCTTGGACTGATAAGTGGCAAGTAACATTCGTGCCACACAAGTGCCAGGAAATGACCATTTCCAACAAGACAGAATCTAACCATCTGCCCTTGACATTCAATGGCATTACCATTGCTGAATCCCCCACTATCAACATCCTAGGGGCTACCATTGACCAGAAACCGAACTGGAGTAGCCATATAAATACCGTGGCTACAAGAGCAGGTCAGAGGCTCGGAATCCTGCGGCAAGTAACTCATCTCCTGACTCCCCAAAGCCTGTCCACCATCCACAAGTCACAAGTCAGGAGTGTGATGGAATAGTCTCCACTTGCCTGGATGGGTGCAGCTCCAACAACACTCAAGAAGCTCGACACCATCCAGGACAAAGCAGCCCGCTTGATTGGCACCCCATCTACAAACATTCACTCCCTCCACCACCGACGCACAGTGGCAGCAGTGTGTACCATCTACAAGATGCACTGCAGCAACGCATCAAGGCTCCTTAGACCGTACCTTCCAAACCCGGGACCTCTACCAACTAGAAGGACAAGGGCAGCAGATGCATGGGAACACCACCACCTGCAAGTTCCTCTCCAAGTTATACACCATCCTGACTTGGAACTATATCGCCGTTCCTTCACTGTCGCTGGGTCAAAATCCTGGAACTCCCTTCCTAACAGCACAGTGGGTGTACCTACCCCACATGGACTGCAGCGGTTCAAGAAGGCAGCTCACCACCACCTTCTCAAGGGCAATTAGGGATGGGCAATAAATGCTGGCCTAGCCAGCGATGCCCACATCCCATGAATGAATTTAAAAAAAGGAAACATCAATCCATTGCTTTGGGACAACTGAATGACTCGCACCCATCGTCAATCAGAGCAGTTATTTAAGTATTATTTTGTGTGAATTTTGTCCTCACCACCGAAGGAGATATGCTGGAAAATGGAACACTTTCTGTTTGGGTATCTAATATTAGTATTAACCATTCCCTGGCCTGGTACAGAAAGGTCAGATACAGAGTAAAGCTCCCTCTACACTGTCCCCATCAAACACTCCCAGGGACAGGTACAGCACGGGGGGTTAGATACAGAGTAAAGCTCTGGTATCCCCTAATGCTCCCGATGGGAGTCAACCATTCCCATTCACCCGCTGGGCGTACTGAACAATGTACGAAAAAAAAAAATGGGGGTTAGATACAGAGTAAAGCTCCCTCTACACTGTCCCCATCAAACACTCCCAGGACAGGGACAGCACGGGGGTTAGATACAGAGTAAAGCTCCCTCTACACTGTCCCCATCAAACACTCCCAGGACAGGTAAAGAGCAAAGCTTTCTTTATTACAAGCCAAACTGGACAACAAACACAACTTTAATAGAGTTCCCCATACTGCACCAGTGTGAGATGTTGCATTTTTAACATGCATTGGCTGGATTTTTTTGAGCTCCTGATATCAGGCTCCGTGGCAGGGGTCCGGAAGATCGCCCCAGCAGCAATCTGTCACGGAGCCCGACACCAGGATTGCCTGTCCCAATCTTCTCGGTGGTGGCGAGCAATGTGGCGGCCCCCTTGCCACTCAGCAACGGGACCCAACTTTAAATATTTAAATAAAGGCTAGGCATATATTTACATACCTGTCACTGTGATCTTGCTGGCTGTCTGCGATCTACCGTGCAACGGCCGGCACTCACGAGTCTTCACTTTCCTGTCCAGGGAAAGCTGGCGCCACCCAGTTGGGGAAGGGGGGATCTTAGGATTTTTAGTGAAGTGGTGATGGGCGTGGGAACAGGGGCAACTTTGCATTTCTAGTGTGGGCGGGGAGAAAGGGGTGGCCTCTGCACTTTGTGCAGTTGGGGGGGGAAAGGTCAGATATTAAATGTAAGTGTTTTGGGATGGGGGGGGGTGGGCATGGGGCAGCCATTTATTTTCCCTGTATTGGGTGGGTGGTGTATGGGCAAGAAATCAATTTACAGTGTATTGGGGGTGGAGGTATGGGCTTCAACTGTGCAGGTCTGACAGCCCTTTAAAAATGGTGCCAGCTCCAGCACAGCTTCCGGCAGCAGGAGAATAAAATTAATCCCATTATCTTGTGCTCTCACTGAACAGGAGCTGCAAATATATTGCCACTCAATGCCCTTCAATGCCTCTTAGTAACCCACAGTGCCATGCAGTGCCCCACAGTGCCTGATCCTGGCCAGTTTTAGGCTGTGGTCTTGTACTCACTCTCATAGGGCTGAATTTTAGAAAGCCCCTGACATCTGGGGTTGTGGTGTGGGGGGGCCAGAAAATGCCTCCGGGAGAGGCCCGCTATGGACCTTGACGCCGGGAAGGCCTGGCCTGATATTGCCGACGGGAGCAAGACCCTTTGGCAGCCATCCTGCCACTCAGTGAAGGGAGCCCATTTCAATATGCAAATTAATTGAATTGAATTAATTAATTTCCGTTATGTTCCTGCCATTCATCTTGGAGTGATAATCGTGGCACTCCTGCATCTTTGGATCCCTGTCCGGGTGTCCGAGGTGGAACACTGGTGGGGAGGGGTACGCAGCTAAGTTTCTCAGTGTTGGGGGAGTAGGGGGGTGGAGGGGAGCAGGGTCACAGTCATTTCATTGGTGTAGGGGATGGTGGGAAGAGGTAACGTGTAAAGTTGATGCACTTTTGTGGGGGGAAGGTCAGGTGAGCAAGGTAAGTGTTTTGCAGAGAGGAGAGGGCAGGCAATTAAATCTATGGTTATGGAGGGGGGGGGGGGGGGTTTGGTGGGAGAGGTGCAAGATCAATTAATTTAAATTTTTAAAAATCAATCTGTCTTTAAAATTTCGAAATTGAAATGTAGGGCTCGAAGTCCTTTAAAAATGGTGTCAGCTCCTGGGCAAAGGCAGCTGATGTAATTGCCAGGGTGGACCATCCGCCCCCTGCACATCATTGGGGTGGACCGCCCACCCCCTGCACATCATTGGGGTGGACCACCCACCCCCTGCACATCATTGGGCTGGACCGTCCGCCCCCTGCACATCATTGGGCTGGACCATCCGCCCCCTGCACATCATTGGGGTGGACTGCCCACCCCCTGTACATCATTGGGGTGGACCACCCACCCCCTGCACATCATTGGGCTGGACCGTCCGCCCCCTGCACATCATTGGGCTGGACCGTCCGCCCCCTGCACATCATTGGGGTGGACCACCCACCCCCTGCACATCATTGGGGTGGACCGTCCGCCCCCTGCACATCATTGGGCTGGACCGTCCGCCCCCTGCACATCATTGGGGTGGACCGTCCGCCCCGGCTATTGAAATGAGCTGCTGCACTGAATATCGCAGTGGCTCCATGACGTGCGGCCCACAGGGATGAAACGCCATTGTTTTCGCCCGCTGCCGATCCCAGCGGTGGGATTGTAAATTTCAGCCCATAGTCATTCAGTTAGACATATTTCTGTTTGGTAGAGAGAAGAAATTGACACTTGCACCCTGGGAGTCTGGTCTAAATTGACATTCAGACCTAGAGGCAGCAGGAATGTTGCTGACTAGACCACCTCACCCCACTGCCTCGCACTTTGCCCCCCAACCCGGCAATGCAGTGATACTTGGTGCTTGTAAAGCTAGTGTTGTTAAAAGGATGAACTATTCATTCACTCTTTGTATACAGGTGTGCAAACAGCCCAATAACAGATAAGAGAACAAATAAAATATTATTAGAGCTTTCCGGCCACAGGTACAGCATTAATGATCAGCATTAAAGAAATTGCATGGGTGTTTATGGTGGAAAATGGTTTCAGATGTGTCTCAGGGCTGAGCCCCAGGACCTGTATTTAGTGTTCGGCTGCTATTTTCTTTTTTTATGAAGTCAGTAAAATTTCACAGCTGCGTGGCAGCCCGCAAATGAATTGCACATGCAACAGGCGCTGTTAATTGAACACTTTAAACAACAGATTATAAAATTTCAGCCAAAAATAAATAAAAGTGGACTTCAAACATTATTTCACAGCAGTCAGTTTTTGCCATGTAATAATATTTCAGTAACACAGTCGTGTCAACACAAGGAGCTGTTAAGTGGCTTCATCAAGAAAGGTCCACATTCTGTCCTGTCTGAACCTCCTCATCTTCTCATTCCTCACTCTCCATTTTTTACCCCTTTTTTCATTGCCTTTTGCTCTAGATTGTTGCCTCTCTTTCCTGTTTGTCTCCCTCTTCTGCCACTCACTACCTCCTGTCTGCCTCTGTTGTCTGTCTCTTTTACCCCTCACTGCTTCTCTCATTTCTTGATTACTTTCATTTTTCATTGTCTCTCTGTTTTGCTTTCTGACATCACAGTTCTCTCCCATCTATACTGAGGATTCAGATCAAAATGACCCTTTGCAGTCGTTCCTGCCACTGAATTCCTTAGTAATGGATCAAGATCTGTTATACCCACGTTACATTGCAGTGTTGGTACACCCCCATTACTGTTTTGAAGAGTTATAAACCTAAAAGTACAAACTGAAGCAAATGCAGGTTATTCCGAATCAGACCAGTTCAGATTAAGTGCTTAATGGTAGCAGACCATTTCAAACGAAACAGGACAACGAGAGCATCTCAATCACACTATTCGCAACTTGAAGAAGTGGATCATAAATTCAAACACCGGTTATGAAGCATGTTGGTTCTAACACATAAAATATTCCAGCTTGCAGCCAGAATCAGCAGTCATTTTACAGTTCACTACACTGGAGCAGACTGAAAACATTGCTTACCTGATACAATGAATATATTAAATATTGAAATAAAGTCTTTACATTTTGCAATTGACTTGATTTTTGCACCATCAGACAGTATAAGCTCATCCAAACCATTGAGATCATTAAAGACTAAATAGGGCAGTTTACCATTTTTATTCATGTTCCAAAGTCAGATGGATAAAATTCAACCATTCGCCCTTGCAGCAGTTGCTATATGCTATAGTATATGTAAAAGGTTTATTGTTTCACAAACTGAATGCTTGCACTGCTTCAAATAGTGGATGCCTGCCTTTTAGCTCACATCAAACAGGGAGATGATAGCAAAGGATGGGCTTTAAATGGCCAGCACAGCAGATCAATGGGGCAGACACCAAAGGGCTAGTGCAAGCATTTCTATAAAAAAGAATAAGAATACATTCCATTTTCCCAGTGAATTTATTGGTTCACTTAACCTTTTACCTCTTTGAATTCGAGATTGTTCAAAATTATTTAACAAAGGTTTTAGAAAAAGCTGGTTATTTTACTGATGTAGTCAGTATGTGATATGAAAAATATGCAATGCAACTTCATTAAAAAGGTACCATCAGTGCTAAGGAGATAATAGATAATATATTTTATTCTATTTTGTAAACATATATCAGTCAATTGGTTTTGAGAAAATATGATTGCATTACTTGCACACAAGATAAAATGGCATCCTTCTCTGAAGTTCCATTCCTTTTAAAGTGTTCATGTTATATTAACATGTGAATACTCCTTTACTCCTAGCAGGACAGCACCCAAACATCTCCTGTAAAAACAAGTACACAGAATGAAATAAAATACCATGGCACACTAAATCAAGCTGACTATTACTGACAAAAATAAAGATCACCTTTCACAATTCTACAGAAAAATCAGTTGTGATTTCTTTCTGTGGAAACCAAGACCATAAATATTGTCATATATGTATAGTTGCTTATTACTGATAACAAATGTCTTTCATTAAATTTGCCAATATGATTGACATCAGTCAGGACAGTGTTAAAGAGCTGATGGAAGTGATGCAGTTGCTATAGCAATGTAGCTAGAGCACAATCTCCCTCCAATCCCAGATCATTATCACAGGAACCAGATGCTGCCTCTTGATGTTTTCTTTGCAGATTCTCTCTTTAGATTTGAATTTTGTGCTATTGTAATCTAGCCGTTTCCCTTTGTCCGCTAAACAATGCATTTTTGTCTGAGATTGAACTTTGTGTGGGATTTGTTTAATTGTCACAGTATATAAGGGGTTAAATCCAGCTTTACTCTCATAAATCAAGGCCCAGCTTAACTTGTCCTGGAAGGACAAGGGCAGCAAATGCATGGGAACACCACCACCTGCAAGTTTCCTTCCAAGTCACACACTATTCTGAGCTGGAGCTATATCACCGTTCCTTCACTGTCGCTGGGTCAAAATCCTGGAACTCCCTTCCGAACAGCACTGTGGGTCTACCTACCCCACATGGACTGCAGTGGTTCAAGGAAGTGGCTCACCACCACCTTCTCCAGGGCAATTAGGGATGGGCAATAAATGCAGGCCTGGCTAGGGATGTTCATAATCTCACGAACAAATTAAAAAACAATTCTGTGACAATGGCACGATTTGTCAACAGACAGTTGGCTTGAAAGAGGAACAAAGCCATTCAATTCAAATACAAACATTCTGGGCTGAATTCTATTAGCGCGCAGTAAATCATGGAGGTGTGGTTTGAAGTTGGCAGCCTTCAGGCGCAGATGCGCTGCCGCTGAGTCCCCGCGATGTTTCGCACAGGGGCTCATTTAAATGGAGGGGGAAGAACGGCCGCCCCCGATGACGTAGAGGGAGAGGCCGCTCTGTCCCCGGCAATGGCATCTGGCACCACCGTGCAGGCTGCAGCAGCGTCACCATTTTTAAAGGCCTTCAAGCCCTCAGAAAAAATTTGAATTTTTAAAGTTATATTTTTGTTCATTTTCTTTTAAAAAAATAATTAAAAGCTGGAGGCCCTTTCCCAAACTCCCAATGGTATTTTTATAGACCTATATGTTTGGGATGGAGCTAAGAAACAGCAAGGGGCAGCAAACATTGGTCAGAGTTGTATATAGGCCACCAAACAGCAGCGGTAGTGTGGGGCATGGTATTAATCAGGAGATTAGAGAAGCATGTGGCATGGCTAACACAGTAATCTTGGGTGACTTCAATCTGCATATAGGCTGGTTAAACCTAATGAGCACTAAGGCTGTGGAGGATGAGTTTCTGGAGTGTGTGAGGGATGGTTTTCTAGAGCAGTATGTTGAGGAACCGACTAGAGAACAGGCTATTTTAGATCTAGTTTTATGTAATGAGAAAGGACTAATTAATAATCTTGTTGGAAAAGAAACTTTAGGTTTGAGTTACCATAATATGTTAGAATTTTACATTATATTTGAAAGTGAGGTAGTCCAATCTGAAGCCAGGGTCTTAAATTTGAACAAAAGAAAATATGAAAGTATGACATGCAAATTGGCTGAGGTGGATTGAGAAAATATATTAAAAGGTATGACAGTACATAGACAATGGATAGTCTTTAAAGAAATATTACATAGTTTACAGCAACTATACATTCCTTCAAGGTACAAAAGCCCCAAAAGTAAAGGCAGTTAACTGTGGATAACAAAGGAAGTTAAGGATTTTATAAGATTAAAAGAAAAGGCCTATAAAGTTGCCAGAAATATTAGTAAACCTGAGGATTGGGAGGATTTTAGAATACAGCAAAGGAGAACCAAGAAACTGAAAAAGAAAGGGAGAATAGAATATGAATGTAAACTAACAAAAAATATAAAAAGGAACTGTAAAAGTTTCTACATGTACATAAAAAGGAAACGTTTGGCTAAGACAAGTGTGGGTCCATTAAGAACAAAGAACAAAGAACAAAGAAAATTACAGCACAGGAACAGGCCCTTCGGCCCTCCAAGCCTACGCCGATCCAAATCCTCTATCTAACACGGTCGCCTATTTCCTAAGGGTCTGTATCTCTTTACTTCCTGCCCATTCATGTATCTGTCTAGATACATCTTAAAAGACGCTATCGTGCCCGCGTCTACCACCTCCGCTGGCAATGCGTTCCATGCACCCACCACCCTCTGCGTAAAGAACTTTCCACGCATATCCCCCCCTAAACTTTTCCCCTTTCACTTTGAACTCGTGTCCCCTTGTAATTGAATCCCCCACTCTGGGAAAAAGCTTCTTGCTATCCACCCTGTCTATACCTCTCATAATTTTGTACACCTCAATCAGGTCCCCCCTCAACCTCCATCTTTCTAATGAAAATAATCCTAATCTACTCAACCTCTCTTCATAGCTAGCGCCCTCCATACCAGGCAACATCCTGGTGAACCTCCTCTGCACCCTCTCCAAAGCATCCACATCCTTTTGGTAATGTGGCGACCAGAACTGCAGGCAGTATTCCAAATGTGGCCGAACCAAAGTCCTATACAACTGTTACATGACCTGCCAACTCTTGTACTCAATACCCCGTCCGATGAAGGAAAGCATGCCGTATGCCTTCTTGACCACTCTATTGACCTGCGTTGCCACCTTCAGGGAACAATGGACCTGAACACCCAAATCTCTCTGTACATCAATTTTCCCCAGGACTTTTCCATTTACTGTATAGTTCACTCTTGAATTGGATCTTCCAAAATGCATCACCTCGCATTTGCCCTGATTGAACTCCATCTGCCATTTCTCTGCCCAACTCTCCAGTCTATCTATATTCTGCTGTATTCTCTGACAGTCCCCTTCAATATCTGCTACTCCACCAATCTTAGTGTCGTCTGCAAACTTGCTAATCAGACCACCTATACTTTCCTCCAAATCATTTATGTATATCACAAAGAACAGTGGTCCCAGCACGGATCCCTGTGGAACACCACTGGGCACACGTCTCCATTTTGAGAAACTCCCTTCCACTGCTACCCTCTGTCTCCTGTTGCCCAGCCAGTTCTTTATCCATCCAGCTAGTACACCTTGGACCCCATGCGCCTTCACTTTCTCCATTAGCCTACCATGGGGAACCTTATCAAACGCCTTACTGAAGTCCATGTATACGACATCTACAGCCCTCCCCTCATCAATCAACTTTGTCACTTCCTCAAAGAATTCTATTAAGTTGGTAAGACATGACCTTCCCTGCACAAAACCATGTTGCCTATCACTGATAAGCCCATTTTCTTCCAGATGGGAATAGATCCTATCCCTCAGTATCTTCTCCAGCAGCTTCCCTGCCACTGACGTCAGGCTCACCGGTCTATAATTACCTGGATTATCCCTGCTACCCTTCTTAAACAAGGGGACAACATTAGCAATTCTCCAGTCCTCCGGGACCTCACCCATGTATAAGGATGTTGCAAAGATATCTGTTAAGGCCCGAACTATTTCCTCTCTCGCTTCCCACAGAAACCTGGGATAGATCCCATCCGGACCTGGGGACTTGTCCACCTTAATGCCTTTTAGAATACCCAACACTTCCTCCCTCCTTATGCCGACTTGACCTAGAGTAATCAAACATCTGTCCCTAACCTCAACATCCGTCATGTCCCTCTCCTCGGTGAATACCGATGCAAAGTACTCATTTAGAATCTCACCCATTTTCTCTGACTCCAGGCATAACTTTCCTCCTTTGTCCTTGAGTGGGCCAATCCTTTCTCTGGTTACCCTCTTGCTCCTTATATATGAATAAAAGGCTTTGGGATTTTCCTTAACCCTGTTTGCTAAAGATATTTCATGACCCCTTTTAGCCCTCTTAATTCCTCGTTTCAGATTGCGCCTACAATCCCGATATTCTTTCAAAGCTTCGGCTTTCTTCAGCCGCCTAGACCTTAAGTATGCTTCCTTTTTCCTCTTAGCTAGTCTCACAATTTCACCTGTCATCTATGGTTCCCTAATCTTGCCATTTCTACCCCTCATTTTCACAGGAACATGTCTCTCCTGCACGCTAATCAACCTCTCTTTAAAAGCCTCCCACATATCAAATGTGGATTTACCTTCAAACAGCTGCTCCCAATCTACATTCCCCAGCTCCTGCTGAATTTTGGTATAGTTGGCCTTCCCCCAATTTAGCACTCTTCCTTTAGGACCACTCTCGTCTTTGTCCATGAGTATTCTAAAACTTACGGAATTGTGATCACTATTCCCAAAGTAGTCCCCTACTGAAACTTCAACCACCTGGCCGGGCTCATTCCCCAACACCAGGTCCAGTATGGCCCCTTCCCGAGTTGGACTATTTACATACTGCTCTAGAAAACCCTCCTGGATGCTCCTTACAAATTCTGCTCCATCTAGACCTCTAACACTAAGTGAATCCCAGTCAATGTTGGGAAAATTAAAATCTCCTATCACCACCACCCTGTTGCTCCTTCATCTTTCCATAATCTGTTTACATATTTGTACCTCTATCTCACGCTCGCTGTTGGGAAGCCTCTAGTACAGCCCCAACATTGTTACCGCACCCTTCCTATTTCTGAGTTCTGCCCATATTGCCTCACAGCTCGAGTCCTCCATAGTGCCTTCCTTCAGCACAGCTGTGATATCCTCTTTGACCAGTAATGCAACTCCTCCACCCCTTTTACCTCCCGCTCTATCCCGCCTGAAGCATCGGTATCCTGGGATATTTAGTTGCCAATCATGCCCTTCCCTTAACCAAGTCTCAGTAATAGCAATAACATCATACTCCCAGGTACTAATCCAAGCCCTAAGTTCATCTGCCTTACCTACTACACTTCTTGCATTAAAACAAATGCACCTCAGACCACCAGTCCCTTTGCTTTCATCATCTGCTCCCTGCCTACTCTTCCCCTTAGTCACGCTGACTTCATTATCTAGTTCGTTACAGGCTTTAGTTACTACCTCCTTACTGTCCACTGACCTCATTTGGTTCCCATCCCCCTGCCAAATTAGTTTAAACCCTCCCCAACAGCGTTAGCAAAAGCACCCCCAAGGACATTGGTTCCAGTCCAGCCCAGGTGTAGACCATCCAATTTGTAATAGTCCCACCTCCCCCAGAACCGGTCCCAATGTCCCAAAAATCTGAACCCCTCCCTCCTGCACCATCTCCCAAGCCACGCATTCATCCTGACTATTCTTTCATTTCTACTCTGACTATCACGTGGCACTGGTAGCAATCCTGAGATTACTACCTCTGAGGTCCTACTTTTTAACTTGGCTCCTAACTCCCTAAATTCTGCTTGTAGGACCTCATCCCGTTTTTTACCTATATCATTGGTGCCTATGTGCACAACGACAGAGTCAGGAAAATTTATAATGGGGAATAGAGAAATGGCAGAGAACCTAAATGATTACTTTGTGTCTGTCTTCACTGAGGAAGATAGAAGAAATCTCCCAGAATTAGAGATCCAAGGGATTAGGTGGAATGAGGAATTGAAGGAAAATAGTATTAGTAAGAAGGTTGTATTGGAGAAATTAATAGGGCTGAAGGCTGATGAGTCCCCAGGATCTGATATTCAACATTCCAGAATGTTAAAAGAGGTAGCTATGGAGATAGTGGATGCATTGGTGATCATCTTCCAAAATTCTATAGATTCTGGAGCAGTTCCTGCAGATTGGAAGGTAGCAAATGTCATCCCCCTATTTAAAAAGAGAGGGAGAGAGAAAACAGGGAATTACAGACCTGTTAGCCTTACATCAGTCGGGAAAATGCTAGAATCTATTCTAAAGGATGTGATGAATGGACACTTGGATAATAATGATCTGATTGGGCATAGTCAACATGGATTTATGAATGGAAAATCATGTTTGACGAACCTGTTGGAGTTTTTTGAGGATGTTACTAACAGAATTGATAAAGGGGAGTCGGTGGACGTAGTATACTGAGATTTTCAGAAGGCTTTTGATAAAGTCCCCCACAGGAGGTTGGTTAGCAAAATTAAAGCACATGGGATAGGAGGTAATATACAGGCATGGATCAAGGATTGGTTAACAGGCAGAAAGCAGAGAGTAGGAGTAAACAGGTCATTCTCACGTTGGCAGGCTGTGACTAATGGGGTACTGCAGGGATCAGTGCTTGGGCTCCAGCTGTTCACAATATATATCAATGATTTGGATGTAGGGACCAAATGTAATATTTCCAAGTTCACAGATGACACAAAACTAGGTGGGAATGTGTGTTGTGAGGAAGATGCAAAGCGGCTTCAAGGGGATTTGGACAGACTTAGTGAGTGGGCAAGAATGTGGCAGATGGAAAAGGGTGAGGACTGGAGAATAGCCAATGTTGTTCCTTTGTTTAAGAAGGGTAGCAAGGATAATCCAGGAAAATATAGGCCGGTGAGCCTTACGTCAGTGGTAGGGAAATTATTAGAGAGGATTCTTCGGGACAGGATTTACTCCCATTTGGAAACAAACGAACCTATTAGTGAGAGGCAGCATGGTTTTGTGAAGGGGAGGTCGTGTCTCACTAATTTGATTGAGTTTTTTGAAGAAGTGACAAAGATGGTTGATGAAGGAAGGGCAGTGGATGTTATCTATATGGACTTCAGTAAAGCCTTTGACAAGGTCCCTCATGGCAGACTGGTACGAAAGGTGAAGTCACACGGGATCAGAGGTGAGCTGGCAAGATGGATACAGAACTGGCTCGGTCATAGAAGACAGAGGGTAGCAGTGGAAGTGTGCTTTTCTGAATGGAGGGATGTGACTAGTGGTGTTCCGCAGGGATCAGTGCTGGGATCTTTGCTGTTTGTAGTATACATAAATGATTTGGAGGAAAATGTAGGTGGTCTGATTAGTAAGTTTGCGGATGACACAAAGGTTGGTGGAGTTGCGGATAGCGATGAGCATTGTCAGAGGATATAGCAGGATATAGATCGGTTGGAGACTTGGGCGGAGAAATGGCAGATGGAGTTTAATCTGGACAAATGTGAGGTAATGCATTTTGGAAGATCTAATTCAGGTGGGAAGTATACAGTAAATGGCAGAACCCTTAGGAGTATTGACAGGCAGAGAGATCTGGACGTACAGGTCCACAGGTCACTGAAAATGGCAACGCAGGTGGATAAGGTAGTCAAGAAGGCATACGGCATGCTTGCCTTCATCGGTCGGGGCATAGAGTATAAAAATTGGCAAATCATGCTGCAGCTGTACAGAACTTTAGTTAGGCCACACTTAGAATATTGTGTGCAACTCTGGTCGCCACACTACCAGAAGGACGTGGAGGCTTTGGAGAGGGTACAGAAGAGGTTTACCAGGATGTTGTCTGGTCTGGAGGGCATTAGCTATGAGGAGAGGCTGGATAAACTCGGATTGTTTTCACTGGAACGATGGAGGTGGAGGGGCGACATGATAGAGGTTTACAAAGTTATGAGCGGCATGGACAGAGTGGATAGTCAGAAGCTTTTTCCCAGATGGAACAGTCAGTTACTAGGGGACATAGGTTTAAGGTGCGAGGAGCAAAGTTTAGAGGAGATGTGCGAGGCAAGTTCTTTATACAGAGGGTGGTGAGTGCCTGGAACTTGCTGCCGGGGGAGGTGGTGGAAGCAGGTACGATAGCGACGTTTAAGAGGTATCTTGACAAATACATGAATAGGAAGGGAATAGAGGGATACGGTCCCCGGAAGTGCAGAATGTTTTAGTTTAGGCAGGCATCAAGATCGGCACAGGTTTGGAGGGCCGAATGGCCTATTCCTGTGCTGTACTGTTCTTTCTTCTTTGTTTTTTGTTATCCACTTTGGTCGGAGGAATGGATGTGCAGAGTATTTCGGAAATGGTGAGAGATTAGAAAGTGTAGATGTACGAAGGGACCTGGGTGTCCCTGTCAATAAGTCACTGAAAGCTAACATGCAGGTGAGGAAGCAATTAGGAAGCTCATGGTATGTTAGCCTTTATCACAAGAGGATTTGAGTACAGGAGTAGTGAAGTCTTGCTTCAATTGTATAGAAACTTGGTTAGGCCGCACCTGGAGTACTGTGTTGGCAGTTTTGGTCCCCTTACCTTAGGAAGGTTATTATTGCCATAGAGGGAGTGCAATGAAGGTTCACCAGACTTGTTCCCGGGATGGTGGGACTGTCCTATGAAGAGAGATTGGGGAAACTGGGTCTGTATTCTCTCGAGTTTCGAAGAATGAGAGATGATCTCATGAAAACTACAAAATACTGAAAGGGATAGATAGGGTCGATGTAGCTAAGATGTTTCCCCTTGTTGGGGAGTCTAGAACCAGGGGACATAATTTCAAAATAAGGGGGAAGTCACTTAGGACAGAGATGAGGAGAAATTTCTTTACTCAGAGGGTTGTGAATCTTTGGAATTCTCTACTCCAGAGGGCTGTGGAAGCTCAGTCATTGAGTGTGTTTAAAGTAGAGATTGACAGATTTCTAAATACCAATGACATATGGGGATATGAGGAAAAAGGCATTGAAGTGGATGATCAGCCATGATCATATTGAATGGTGGGGCAGGCTTGATGGGCTGAATAGCCTACTCCTGCTCCTGTGTTCCTATCCAAAGTTCTGCTGCCCGTATCTTAACTTGCACTAAGTTCCATTCACCTACCAACCCTGTGCTCGCTGACCTACATTGGCTCCAGGTCAAGCAACATCTTGATTTTAAAATTCGCATCCTTGGTTTCAAATCCCTCCATGGCCTCGCCCCTCTCTTTCTCTGTAATATCCTCCAGCCATACAACCCTCCGAGATCTCTGCGCTCCTCTAATTCTGGCCTGTTGAGCATCCCCAATTTCCATCGGTCCACCATTGGTGGATGCACCTTCTGTTGCCTAGGCCCCAAGCTCTGAAATCTCCCTGAACCTCTCTGCCTCTCCACCTTGTTTTCTTTCTTTAAGAGATCCTTAAAACCTGTCTCTTTGACCAAGCTTTTGGTCATCTGACCTAATGGCCAGGATTTAAGCCTTGGCTGGCAGGAGTTGGCCACTGACTGAAAAGTGGTGGTGAACCCGCTTCTGCCTCGCCTGGGGATCTGACCCATATTTTGCGGGTCACCAGACTTCAGTTGGTGTGAGGCGGGACTTCCACCCACTTGAGGTAGGAATGCCCGCCGAATAGAGCGGCTCGCCAATCAGCGGGCCGGCAGCTAACTGTCCCAGTAGCACCACTGGGAGTGGTGGCCACTGCTGGGACTATAGCCCAGCTTGATGAAGAAGATGTCAGGGAGCCTGGAACAAGGTTTTGGTTGCCTTGCAGGGGTGCTCGGGTGGGCCCCGGCGAGGCAAGGGTGGTCGTTTGGGGGATGGGGTGGGGGGCATGTTTGGTGTTGGGGGTGGTTGGGGCAACAGGTACAGCCCTCCATTGGGTGTCTGATGATGAGTGCCGCCCCCCCCGGGCCATCAGAGAGCCACCTGCTTTTGTCAGGCAGCTTCTCTGGGCCGTCCATCTAGCCACATGTAAAATCTGCGGGGAGGCAGGCGAAGGCCCTTAAGTGGCTGTTAAATGGCCACTTAAGGGCTTTGATTGGCCTGGGGCGGGCAGGCCATTTTTTGCCACCACTGCCCTGTGTAAAGTGGCGGCAGAGACGGGAGCGGGTCTGGAAGGGCTGCCGGAGCCTCCCGCTCCATTTTACGCCACCCCCCCCCCCCCACCCCACCATCCCGCTCTTTGGGGGGGCGTAAAATTAGCCCAGTATCTCCTTCTGTGATTCAGTGTCATATTTTGTTTTATAATGCTCCTGTGCAGCATCTTGGGATATTTTAATATTTTAAAGGTGCTATATAAGTTGTTGTTGTTGCCTGATCTTCATTCCATCCAAATCAATTAGAGGAGAAGGTGGAGGCCGAGGATTGAACCAATAAATAGGCATTTCCGTGGCCGCAAACGTGACTCCAGGATGGCATGTTGCCTCCCTGGTGCTAGGGTCAAGGATGTCATGGAGCGGCTGCAGGACATTCTGAAGAGGGAGGGTGAACTGTCAGAGGTCATGGTACACATTGGTACCAACGACATAGGTAGAAAGAGGGATGAGGTCCTGCAAACACATGCTGGTGAGTATAGGAATAGGAGGACAGAGCAGATGAATGTGTGGCTGAGGAGATGGTGCAGGAGGGAGGGCTTTAGTTTCCTGGATCACTGGGTCTGTTTCTGGCTGAGGTGGGACCTGTACATGTTGGACGGGTTGTACCTGAACCGGAACGGGACCAACATCCTTGCTGGGAGGTTTGCTGGTGCTGTTGGGGGGTGGGGGGGGGGGAGTTTAAATTAATTTGGCAGGGGGATGGGATACAGAGTGGAGGTTCAGTCGGGGGTGATGCACAATCAAATATAGAAGAGAAACGGAGTCAGTCTGGAAGGCAGAGCAAATATAGACCTGTTAAGGCACAAGTGAAAAATGCAAGGCTGAATTGCATCTATTTTAATGCAAGGAGTCTTACTAGTAAGGCAGATGAATTGAGGGCATTGATTAACACAGGGGAATATGATATTATTGCTATCACTGAGACATGGTTGAGGGAGGGGCAGGACTGGCAGCTTAATATTCCAGGGTATAGAATCTTCAGGCGAGACAGGGGAGGGGGTAAAAGAGGAGGTGGTATTGCACTGTTGATCAAGGAGTCAATGACTGCAGTCAGGATGATATCTTAGAAGGTTCCTCAAATGAGGCCATATGGGTAGAGCTTAAAAACAAAAAGGGGGCAATCACTTGGGTGGGAGTGTACTACAGGCCTCCAAACAGTCAGGGAGAGATAGAGGAGCAGATATGTAGGCAAATCTCAGAGAGGTGCAAAAATAATAGGGTAATAAATAGTAGGGGATTTCAACTTCCCTTCTATCAACTGGGATAGTCTTAGTGTAAAAGGCTTAAAGGGGGTGGAATTCTTAAAATGCATACAGGAGAGCTTTTTGAGCCAGTACGTAGAAAGTCCTACAAGAGAAGGGGCAGTACTGGACCTAATCCTAGGGAATGAAGCCAGACAAGTTGTAGAAGTGTCAGTGGGGGAGAATTTCAGGGATAGTGACCATGACTCTGTCAGATTTAAGGTAATTATGGAAAAGGACAAAGACGGACCGGAAATAAAGGTACTGAATTGGGGGAAGGACGATCTCGATATGATAAAACAGGATCTGGCCAAAGTGGACTGGGAGCAGCTACTTGTAGGAAAGTCTGCATAAGACCAGTGGGAGTCCTTCAAAGAGGAAATAGTGAGAGTTCAGAGCCAACATGTACCTGTTAAGGTGAAGGGTAGGACTAACAAGTCCAGGGAACCCTGGATGTCAAGGGATATAGAGGATTGGATCAGGAAAAAAAGGAGGCTTATGGCAGATTCAGAGTGCTGAAAACAGTGGTGGCATTAGGGGAGTATAGAAAGTGTAGGGGGTACTGAAAAAGGTAATTAGGAGAGCGAAAGAACACTGGCGATAAAGATAAAGGAAAATCCTAAGGCATTTTATAAGTATATTAAGGGCAAGAGGATAACCAGGGAAAGAGTAGGGCCCATTAGGGACCAAAGTAGCACTCTGTGTGTGAATCTGGAGGACGTTGGTGAGGTTTTAAATGATTACTTTTCATCTGTGTTCACTATGGAGAAGGACGATGTAGGTGTAGAGATCAGGGAGGGGGATTGAGATATACTTGAACATATTAGCATTGAAAGGGAGGAAGTATTAGCTGTTTTAGCGGGCTTAAAAGTGGATAAATCCCCAGGCCCAGATGAGATGTATCCGAGGCTGTTATGTGAGGCAAGGGAGAAGATTGCAGGGGCTCTGACACAAATTTTCAAATCCTGTCTGGCCACAGGAGAGGTACCAGAGGACTGGAGGACAGCGAATGTGGTACCATTATTCAAGAAGGATAGCAAGGATAAACCAGGTAATTACAGGCCGGTGAGTCTAACATCAGTGGTTGGGAAACTATAGGAAAAAATTCTGAGGAACAGGATTAATCTCCACTTGGAAAGGCAGGGATTAATCAAGGATAGTCAGCATGGCTTTGTTGGGGGAGATCGTGTCTAACAAACTTGATTGAATTTTTTGAGGAGGTGACTAGATGTGTAGATGGGGGTAAGGCAGTTGATGTAGTCTACATGGACTTTAGTAAGGCTTTTGTTAAGGTCACGCATGGGAGAATTGGTTAAGAAGGTAAGAGCCCATGGGATCCAGGGCAATTTGGCAATTTGGATCCAAAATTGGCTTCGTGGCAGGAGGCAGAGGGTGATGGTCGAGGGTTGTTTCTGCGATTGGAAGCCTGTGACCAGTGGTGTACCGCAGGGATCGGTGCTGGGACCCTTGCTGTTTGTCGTGTACATTAATGATTTAGATATGAATATAGGAGGTATGACCAGTAAGTTCGCAGATGTTAAGAATATTGGTGGTGTTGTAAATAGTGAGCAGGAAAGCCTTAGATTACAGGATGATATAGATGGGCTGATAAGATGGGCGGAGCAGTGGCAAATGGAATTTAATCCTGAGAGGTGTGAGGTGATGCATTTTGGGAGGACTAACAAGGCAAGGAATATACAATGGATGGTAGGACCCTAGGAAGTACAGAGGGTCAGAGGGACCTTGGCGTACTTGTCCATAGATCACTGAAAGCAGCAGCACAGGTAGATAAGGTAGGAAGGCATATGGGATACTTGCCTTTATTAGCCGAGGCATTGAATATAAGAGCAGGGAGGTTAAGTTGGAGCTAGTTAGGCCACAGCTGGAGTACTGTGTACAGTTCTGGACACCACACTATAGGAAGGATTTGATTGCACTGGAGAGGGTGCAAAGGAGATTCACCAGGATGTTGCCTGGACTGGAGCGTTTCAGCTATGAAGAGAGACTGAAAAGGCTCGCGTTGTTTTCCTTAGAGCAGAGAAGGCTAAGTGGGGACCTGATTGAGGTATACAAAATTATGAGGGGCATTGATAGGTTAGATAGGAAGAAACTTTTTCCCTTTGCGGTGGGATCAATAACCAGGGGGCACAGATTTAAGGTAAGGGGCAGGAGGTTTAGAGGGGATTTGAGGAACATTTTTTTCACCCAGTGGTTGGAATCTGCAAGACACTGCCTGAAGAGGTGGTAGAGGCAGGAACCGTCACAACATTTAAGAAATATTTAGATGAGCACTTGAAACACCATAGCATGCAAGGCTACAAGCCAAGTGCTGGAAAATGGGATTAGAATAGTTAGGTGCTTGATGGCTGGCACAGACACGATGGGCCGAAGGGCCTGTTTCTCTGCTGTATGACTCTATGACTATGTCTCTAAAGCAATCTAATCAAGGGGTCTCTGTTATTTTGGGCACATTATGATGCTTTATCTCGATATCAAGGCAAGTGAAACTCTTCGGAGAAAGTACAGAGTGAGAGCTCACCTCCAAACCTATCTGAAACACAGAAACCACAAAGTAGCAAGGAGCAGGTGGGCTAGTTTCAGGAAGCTATTGGTAATGAACTGTTAGCCCCCTCCCTCTGTTAGCATAACTACCATAGTTCTCAGGCTTGTAGACCAACTGTGGCACTCGCTGGAGACTATAGCCTCGCAACAGTGTAAAGTTAATGGAGAGCAACAAAATCAGTAGTGTGGTATAGAAGTGTACCCAACCCACTGAATATTGTGGCTCATTGCAAAGACTTCAAGTAGAGGGACTCATGCGTAATGTGTGTGGAAGTGTATTTATGTTTTACTGATGGCTTCATTAGCACAACGGTCAGGAACAACCCCCAAATTTGAGAGATTCTGCATCACATATGCAATGTATTGTTTTGACTGTCTGAAACAGATGCTGTATGTAAACTAGCATCTTAGCTGTGGGAACTAAGCAGGAAACTACTGCCTTTATAAGATTCAAGACTCATGGTGCTATTTTGTATCGACTTTGCTCTGCCAGTTGCAATCAGTAGTCCTAAACCACTTGTTATGACCAGGTGAGAAATGTGTCTCGGGGTCTTTTACCTGCTCTTATTGTAACAGTGATTAATTTTTAAACACAGTGTTTTGAGCACCCCCTTTGGTGAATCCTTTTTCACCACTTTCCAATTCTAAGGCAAAGAAATGAACATAAACAGGCTTTCTTAGGTTTAAAGAAGAAAAGTGAAATTTATTAAACCTGAAACTTAAACTCTAATTCGGTTAATGCCTACGGATACACGCCACGCCGCATGCTCGCCTGCATACGCGATATGCACAAGCAAATAGAGACAGAAAAGAGCAGTAGAAAAATAAAGTAGAGAGGTTTGAGGCAATATTAGAAGAGTTTCTTGTTTTCTGTGCTTCGAGCTCACTGTAATCCTTTTGTAAGTAGTCTTGCTCTTTGTTGGGGCCCAGTATTATTCTTAAACCTTGTTCATTGTAGGAGACTTTTCTCTCTTGAGGTTCATGTGTCTTCAATGAGTCTTCAGTTCCATGAGAAAGAGATGGGAGCAGACAGGAGAGAGGTTTTTTCAGCCCAGGAGCAAAGAGCTTTCACAGTTTCAAACACTCTGTGGCAAGTTCAAAGTCAAACAGACAATTAGTCATGTGACTAAACTGGTCCGATCAGGTCTTCTGTGTATTAGAGAAGCAAGGACTGGGTCCTTTGTTCGAACACTGTCTGCCAGTATGCAAAAAAGGTCTTTCCAGCGAGGGACCTGGCAATTCATTGTGATAGGCCATCTTTTCATCCCAGCAACATTTTAAAGTTTTTAATGTTCATGTGGCAAAATAATGTGTGTCTCATTCTTGGCAAGTGGGGGCCTGCATGATACACTCAACTTGGTTGAGGAAGCTCAGCAGAAATGGCAGAGGTAGCAAGTGGCACTAAAAACACACTGTCAGAACCCATCGCTACAGCACACATTGGTTGAACCATCCCAGACACAATGACCTACAACTGAAAAGCAACACCTCAGGAGGTTAAGGCTTAGCACAGAGGCAGTGACCAAGTGATAGCACCTCCTACAAATGGTGTAATATGGATGGTAGTGCCAGTCACCATGGTCGGCAATTTCGACAGACTCGGTTCCTTTCAGGATGGTGCTCGTGATATCTGAAGTGTCATCCAGCTTCCTACCCACAGATGCATCAAGAGGTGACTGATGCTTTATTCAGGAGGGCCAACACCTTCATAGCAACTCATCATTTCCCCTGATTGGTTGATTGCACGCATGTAGCCATTCAGCCCCCTGTTTAGATTACTGTGCCACATGTCAGTAGAAAGGAGTTCTACTCTCTCAAAATGACTTCAGCAGCACTGAATCATATTCTGATTCCTTGTCAATTTCCCCAATGCATTTATCTTGTGCCAGTCGTCTGTACTAGACTTTTGTCCCTGGCCGATCAAACTATTCTCCTGAGCCCCAGGTAATGATATTCTTCCATTTCTAACCAGGGCCTTGGTCCACCTGGTTATTTAAAATGAGTTAAAATACCGCACAGAAGATTACTGGTGCAGACTTTGTAAAGTGAGTTTCTGAGGAGGTGAAGAACTGTTTTGTTAAACTCAAAGAATCATAAAGTAGTTGCAGCACAGAAGGAGGCCATTCAGTCCCTGAGGTCCATGCTAGCTCTCTGCAGGAGAAATTCAGCTAGTCCCACTACCCTGCCCTTTCCCTGAAACCCTGCAAATCTGTTATCGATAGGTACTTATCCAAATCCCTCCGGAAAGCCACGATTGAATCTGCCTCCATCGCACTCTCAGGCAGTGCATTCCAGATCCTAACCACTTACTGCATAGAAAGGTTTTTCCCCATGTTGCCTTTGGTTCTTTTGCCATTCACCTTGAATCAGTGTCCTCTGGTTCTCAACCCTTCCACTAATTTATCTACTCCTTATTTACTGTTACGACCAAGGCTGGAGGAGTGCACTGTCTTTCTCTAGTTGCACATCTCCACGGGTCACAACATATATTTATATGTTTATTATGAAAATGCCTCTGTGTTTTGTTAAATATATTTTTGAAGATTAATTTTTGAAAGATTGAAGAAATGTTAAAGTCTGGGGTTTTCAAAGGGGGTCATGTAAAGGCCACTTGGCAGGAAGAGGCAGGAAGAGAGATGAGATCCTGCAAAGTGAATATAGGGAGTTAGGCAGAAGGTTAAAAAGCAGGACCTCTAGGGTTGTAATCTCAGGATTACTCCCTGTGCCACGTGCTAGTGAGGGTAGGAATAGGAGGATTAGGCAAATGAATGCGTGGCTGAAGAGCTGGTGTAGGCGGGAGGGCTTCAGCAACTTGGATCATTGGGATCTCTTCTGGTGCAGAGGTGACCTGTACGAGAAGGATGGGTTGCATCTAAACTGGAAGGGGATCAATATTCTTGCGGGGAGGTTTGCTAGTACTACTCGGGAGGGTTTAAACTAGTCTTGCAGGGGGGTGGGACCCAAAATAGTAGTCTCTCTGATGAGATAGTTGAGGCAAATGTAGAGGTTAAAACAAGCAAGTCCAGTATGCAGGCCGGGCAGGGGCAGGACAGGGAGCATGGAAGGTCTGGTAGGCTAAACTGCAAAAAACCTCTGTGTGGTATTTTACTTTAATGCAAGAAGCCTTACAGGTAAGGGAGATGAACTCAGAGCATGGATCGGTACATGGGATTGTGATATTATTAAGGGAACGTGGTTGAGGGATGGGCAGGACTGGCAGCTCAATGTTCCGGGGTACCGATGCTTCCGGCGTGACAGAGGTGGAGGTAAGAGAGGAGGGGGAGTTGCACTATTGATTGGGGAGGACATCACGACAGTACTTAGAGAGGATATCCCGGGGGGGAATGTCCAGCGAGGCCATATGGGGAGAACTTAGAAATAAGAAAGGGGTGATCACTTTGATGGGATTATACTATAGGCCCCCCAATAGTCAGAGGGAATTGGAGGAGCATATATGTAGGGAAATCACAGATAGGTGTAGGAATTATAGAGTTGTAATAGTAGGTGATTTTACCTTCCCTAATATTGACTGGGACTGCCTTAGTGCTAAGGGATCACTTAGGGAAGAATTTGTTAAGTGTGTCCAGGATAGTTTTCTGAAGCAGTATGTGGATGGCCCTATTAGAGAAGGGGCTACACTCGACCTCCTCTTAGGAAATGAGGATGGGCAGGTGGTTGTTGTGTCAGTGGGGGAGCACTTTGGGACAAGTGACTATAACTCTATTAGCTTCAAGATAGTTACGGAAAAGGATAGGACTGGTCCTCAGGTTGAAGTCCAAAATTGGGGGAAGGCTAATTTCGATGGCATCAGACAGGAACTCTCAAAAGTTGAATGGGAGAGGCTGTTAACAGGTAAAAGGATGTCTGACAAGTGGGAGGCTTTTAAAAGTGAGATAGGAAGAGTTCAGGGCCGGCATGTTCCTGTTAGATGGAAGGGCAAGGCTGGCAAGTTAAGGGAACCTTGGTTGACGAGGGATTATGAGGGTCTGGTCAGGACAAAGAAGGAGGCATATGTTGGTATAGGCAGCTGGGATCAAGCGAGTCCCTCAAGAAGTATAGGGGATGTAGGACTACACTTAAGAAGGAAATTAGGAGGGCGAAAAGGGGCTATGAGATTTCCCTGGCAGATAAGATAAAGGAGAATCCTAAAAGATTCTATAAGTATATTAAGAGTAAAAAGGTAGCTAAGAAGAGAGTAGGTCCCCTTAAGGATCAGTGTGGCAATCTATGTGTGGAGCCACGGGAAATGGCCGAGGTTTTAAATGAATATTTCTCATCTGTATTTACCGTGGAGAAGGTCATGGAAGCTAATGAGTTCAAGGGAGGGAACAGCGATATCCTGAAGCATATCAACATTACAAAGGAGGAGGTGTTGGAGGTTTTGAAGCGCATTAAGGTGGATAAATCCCCAGGGCCTGACCAAGTGTATCCTAGGATGCTATGGGAAGCAAGGGAGGAGATTGCTGGGGCCCTGGCAGAGATTTTTGTATCATCGTTAACCACGGGTGAGGTACCGGAAGACTGGAGGATAGCTAATGTTGTGCCTTTATTTAAGAAGGGCAGCAGAGATAAGCCAGGGAACTACAGGCCGGTGAGCCTTACATCAGTGATGGGAAAGTTATTGGAAGGGATTCTGAGAGACAGGATTTATATGCATCTGGAAAGGCAAGGTCTGATTAGGGATAGTCAGCATGGCTTTGTGCGTGGGAGATCATGTCTCACGAATTTGATTGAGTTTTTTGAGGAGGTGACCAAGAGGATTGACGAGGGCAGGACGATGGACGTTGTTTACATGGACTTTAGCAAGGCCTTTGACAAGGTCCCGCATGGTAGGCTGATCCAGAAGGTTTGAACACATGGGATCCAGGGTGAGCTAGCAAATTGGATACAAAATTGGCTTGGTGATAGGAGGCAGAGGGTGGTAGTGGAGGGTTGTTTTTCAGATTGGAGGCCGGTGACCAGTGGTGTGCCACAGGGATCGGTGCTGGGCCCTCTGTTGTTTGTCAAATATATCAATGACTTGGATGTGAATGTAGGGGGCATCATTAGTAAGTTTGCAGATGACGCCAAAATTGGTGGTATAGTGGACAGTGAAGAAGGTTGTCTAAGGTTACAACAGGATATAGATCAACTGGGAAAGTGGGCAAGGGATTGGCAAATGGAATTTAACGCAGACAAGTGCGAAGTGATGAATTTTGGGAGGTTAAACCAGGGCAGGACATATACAGTGAATGGCAGGGCCCTGGGGAGTGTTGTTGAGCAGAGAGACCTTGGGGTGCAAATACATAGTTCCCTGAAAGTGGCAAGGCAGGTATACAGGGTGGTGAAGAAGGCGTATGGCATGCTTGCCTTCATCGGCCGAAGCACTGAGTACAAGAGTTGGGACATCATGTTACAGTTGTACATAACGTTGGTTCGGCCGCATTTGGAGTAATGTGTGCAGTTCTGGTCGCCGCACTGCAGGAAAGATGTGATTAAGCTAGAGAGGGTGCAGAAAAGATTCACAAGGATGTTGCCTGGTTTGGAGGGCTTGAGTTATAAAGAGAGATTGGATAGCCAGAGTCTGTTTCTCATGGTAGGGGTGACTTAAACTAGAGGGCATAGATTTAAGGTGAGAGGGAGGAGGTTTAAAGGGGATAAAAGGGATAAATGTTTCACACAAAGAATAGTGAGTATCTGGAATGAGCTGCCTGAGGAGGTGGTGGAGGCAGGAACAGTAGTGACATTTGAGAGGTATCTGGACAGGTACTTGAATGAGCAAGGCATAGAGGATATGGAATTAATGCAGGCAGGTGGGATTAGTATAGATAGGCATTATGGTCGGCATGGACGCGGTGGGCAGAAGGGCCTGTTTCTATGCTGTACGACTCTATGGTTCTATGACTTTGAAAAACAGCCCCTGGAAATGTTTTTTAAAAGGGGCACTGAGAAGTCCTGTGAAGAAAACAAGCCTTTCTGGGAAACTATTTTACTTCCAGCAACAACAACATGCCTTTCCTGGAAACCACCTGACTTCCACCTCAATAAATAACAGAGAACTTTGGACACCTGGAGAATTTGTTTACAGAGAAGTGACAGGTCAAGATTGGTGGAGGTCAAAAGGTTGACCTCCTGTTGTCAGTTTTGCTTTTGAATTGTTTTGAGTTGGGGTTGAACTGTATAAAAAGAGTAGAGAACTTCCAAGGAAAGACGGGAATTCCCAAGGAAGGAGAGAAGACCACAACCCTCGGCTTTCCAGCACCTCTCTAAAAGACCCTAAGAAGTCCACTGTGTCAACTCATCTTGTCTCCCATCTTTGAAGAAAAGCCTGCTAAATTAATTGCCAATGCTGCCTGAAAAGAAATGATCTAAAAGATCCCAGTGACCCGTCTACCTATACTCAGAGGCCACACTGTTTACCAGTTTTGGAACACAACATATCTCATCTGCTGTTTCTTCAAGAATGAGCTAGTATTCAGCCCAAGTGTTTTTTGTCTGTAATAGAGCTCTAAAAACAAAAATCCCATTACTTTTCCAGTTAACTGGTGTATGTATGTGTGTGAGTCTGAGGGCTAAGGTAAAAAGGGATAGAGAGAGAGAGAAAGAGATAGAGAGTGGCGGAGAAGAGCAGAGGTTTAAAAAGCGTGCCAAAAGTTCAGAGGCCGGAGAGAAAGCGAGAAACAGAGCGGTGGAGCAGAGCAGAAATTTAAAAAGCATGCCAAAAGTTCAGAGGCTGGTGAGAGAGAGAGAGACAGAGAGCAGCCGAGCAGAGCAGGGGAAAAATTGAAAAGTGACATCAGAGCGACGTCACAATCAACAGAGAGAGCAAAGAAACAAAAAGCCGGCTGGGTGAATATACCGGTAATCTCAATCAAATATAAAATAAGATTTGATCAATTCATTAGTATGTAAACTAAAAACTAAAGTGGATTTTATAATTTATCTTACAGAGTGAGAGAGAGAGACCAGCAGAGAGTGTATTCGTTTAAATTAGGACAACTTAATGCATAAGCTGTATTAGTATTATTAGCATTTATCAATATTTGTAAGGTTTACTAATAGTAGTAAACTTTATTAGTATCGACAAAGCTGCCAGACCTGCTGAGTATTTCCAGCATTTCTTGTTTTTATTTCAGATTTCTAGCATCTGCAGTATTTTGCTTTTATACAAAGGGATATAGATAGGTTAAGTGAATGGGCAAAGACCTGGCAAATGGAGTATAATGTGGGAAAGTGTGCAATTGTCCACTTTGGCAGGAAGAATAAAAAAGTAAAATATTATCTAAATGGTGAGAGATTGCAGAGCTCTGAGCTGCAGAGGGATCTGAGTGTCCTGGTGCATAAATCGCAAAAGGTTAGTATGCAGGTACAGCACATAATTAGGAAAACTAATAGAATGTTATCGTTTATCATGAGGGGAATTGAATACAAAAGCAGGGAGATGATGCTTCAACTGTACAGGGCATTGGTGAGACCACATCTGGAGTACTGTGTACAGAACTAGTTTCCTTATTTAAGGAAGGATGTAAATGCATTGGAGGCAGTACAGAGAAGGTTTACTGGACTAATGCTTGGAATGGGCGGGATGTCTTATGAGGAAAGGCTGGACAGGCTAGGCTTGTATCCGCTTAAATTTAGAAGAGTAAGAGGCGACTTGATTGAAACATATAAGATCCTGAGGGGTCTTGACAGGGTGGATGTGGAAATGATGTTTCCCTGTGGGAGAATCTAGAACTAGGGGTCACTGTTTAAAAATAAGGGGTCGCCCATTTACGACAGAGATGAGGATAATTTTTTTCTCTCAGAGGGTGGTGAGTCTTTGGAATTCTCTTCCTCAAAAGGTGGTGGAAGCAGAGTCTTTGAATATTTTTAAGGCAGAGGTAGATCTTTCTTTCTTTCTTTCTTTGGCCTCCTTGTCTCGAGAGACAATGGGTAAGCGCCTGAAGGTGGTCAGTGGTTTGTGAAGCAGCGCCTGGAGTGGCTACAAAGGCCAATTCTAGAGTGACAGACTCTTCCACAGGTGCTGCATATAAAATTGGTTGTCGGGGCTGTTACACAGTTGGCTCTCTCCTTGCGCTTCTGTCTATTTTCCTGTCAACTGCTGAATCTCTTCGACTCGCCACTCTTTAGCCCCACCTTTGTGGCTGTCTGCCAGCTCTGGCGATCACTGGCAACTGACTCCCACGACTTGTGATCAATGTCACAGGACTTCATGTCGCATTTGCAGACGTCTTTAAAGCGGAGACATGGACGGCCGGTGGGTCTGATACCAGTGACGAGCTCGCTGTACAATGTGTCCTTGGGGATCCTGCCATCTTCCATGCAGCTCACATGGGCAAGCCACCTCAAACGCCGCTGGCTTAGTAGTGCGTATAAGCTGGGGATGTTGGCCGCCTCGAGGACTTCTGTGTTGGAAATACGGTCCTGCCACCTGATGCCGAGGATTCTCCGGAGGTAGCAAAGATGGAATGAATTGAGACGTCGCTCTTGGCTGACATACGTTGTCCAGGCCTCGCTGCCATAGAGCAAGGTACTGAGGACACAGGCTTGATACACTCGGACTTTTGTGTTCCGTGTCAGTGCGCCATTTTCCCACACTCTCTTGACCAGTCTGGACATAACAGCGGACGCCTTTCCCATGCGCTTGTTGATTTCTGCATCTAGAGACAGGTTACTGGTGATAGTTGAGCCTCGGTAGGTGAACTCTTGAACCACTTCCAGAGCATGGTCGCCGATATTGATGGATGAAGCATTTCTGACGTCCTGTCCCATGATGTTTGTTTTTTTGAGGCTGATGGTTAGGCCAAATTCATTGCAGGCAGCCGCAATCCTGTTGATGAGACTCTGAAGACACTCTTCAGTGTGAGGCGTTAATGCAGCATCGTCAGCAAAGAGGAGTTCCCTGATGAGGACTTTCCGTACTTTGGTCTTCGCTCTTAGACGGGCAAGGTTGAACAACCTGCCATCTGATCTTGTGTGGAGGAAAATTCCTTCTTCTGAAGACTTGAACGCATGTGAGAGCAGCAGGGAGAAGAAGATCCCAAACAGTGTAGGTGCAAGAACACAGCTCTGTTTCACACTATAAGCAAAGGGGTGGCAGGTTATCGGGGGGTAGGTGGAAATGTGGAGTAATCAGTTCAGCCATGAATTTATTTAATGGCGGAGCAGGCTCATGGGGTCGAGTGGCTTACTTCTGCTCTTAATTTGTATGTTGGTATGATTTGGTCACTGGGATATTTTCAGAAGCAGTTCGTTCAGGAGAAGTCGAGAGAAAGTCTTGCAGAAGCTTCTCAGGAGAAATGCTTCATCAGCTTCTCCAGTTCTCACACTGGATCCTCAGGGTTTCTCAAAGAGGTGGAACAGGATGAGCTGGTAGCGTCTCTCTCTTAGCAGGCTTACACCCCAACTGCCCATTTAACAGTTCAAAAACGAAACCAACTCCTGACCACCATAAATCTAAACATGTCACTTCTCTGTAAACAACTCCAATAGACAGCGAGGCTCATGCTGTTTACTTAGCTGAAGACATGTGACTTCCAGTAAGTCTTTGTTTTTAAATAAAGTCCCAAGTGTCTTTCCAGTGACTCTTTTAAAAACAAAACCAAGTGCAGCATCTCCTCAAATATTCTCCACAATCTTTTACAAACAAGTCCTAAAAAAAAAACAATGGAAGCATAACTTTCTTCCTTTTGTGCTCTGTGCCTTGATTTATAAAGTCCAGGTTCCCGTATGCCTTTCAACCACTTTCTCAACCTGCCATGCCACCTTCAACAATTTGTGCACATAAACCCCCAGGAATTTCTGCTCTTGCAACACCTTTAGAATTGTACCCTTTATTTTATATTGCCTCTGCTTGTTCTTCCTCTCATAATGTATCCCTTCACATTTCTCTACATTAAATTTCATCTGCCACATGTCCGCCCATTCCGCCAGCCAGTCTATGTCCTCTTGAAGTCTTTCACTATCCTCCTCAATGAGGCAGAAGTACATGACAAGTGTTTATCAGCTAATAACAGCAACTCATTTCTGGATATCCAGTCCTACATAGAGACTACAGGCTGAGGCCCCGTGTGGAGCCTCACTCATTGGGTGTAATTTTAACTGTGGGCAATATTTTAAAGCGGAATTATCAATTTAGCCACTTTTATATTGAGCTTCGTGGAAGTGACAATCAGGAGAAATGTATAATGGACAGCTGATTCGAAATGTATAATGGGTAGCACAGTGGTGCAGTGGTTAGCATCACAGCTCCAGTGACCCGGGTTCGGTTCTGGGTACTGCCTGTGCGGAGTTTGCAAGTTCTCCCTGTGACCGTGTGGGTTTCCTCCCACATGCCAAAGATTTGTGGGTTGATAAGTAAAATGGCCATTGTAAAAATTGCCCCTAGTGTAGGTAGGTGGTAGGAGAATTGAGGGAAGGTGGGATGTGAGAGGTAAATAGGAGTAGTATAAATGGGTCGTTGATGGTCGGTGTGGACTCAGTGGGCCAAAGGGCCTGTTTCGGTGCTGTATCTCACTATGATATTGCCTGTTTTACACTATCTTCCAAATTACTCCCAATAAGAGTGCAGGTTGATGATTTGGACACAGAGATCCGAGCTTTCTGGAAGATAATCTGGTGAATATGGTATATTGACCCCTCTGCCTTATGTCTCGGTAAACTACCACTTGGGTAGCAGTGAGGGGTTGTGTAGTAGTGCAACAATGTCTAGTGCATTGACGTGTGATCAACAGCCACTTCATCAAGGATCTGCTCTTGGCCATGCCGTATGGGGATCGAGGACACTTTGAGTTGTGGCCAGCCTAAGTATGTATGTCAGACAGTGAGCTATCTTTAAATATCTCCCAGTAGTCAACTAAGAGCAGCAGCAGCAGCAGAACAGTGAGAGTGAATAACTCCAATAGCCTCAGCAACACTGGAGCAATGGGCAGAGGAATTAGTTGAAAAATGAAGGGTGCATCACTGAAATAAAAGAACTTCCTGAGTGAAGCTGAGCTACACAGACCAGAGGGTCCTGCATTGCAGCACCTGTGGAACTGTCCTCCAGCCAGAGTCAGCACCTACGTGAGAGGAGGGGAGAACTTTGGAACAAAAAAAAGCAAGTGAAGCTGGACCTTAACTGGTGACAACAGTGAGTGCAAATACAGCCAAGCTGCAGGAGTGAACTCAAGGCAGTTGTGAATGACTGGCATTCAATGACAGCACAAGATCTTACTGAGAAGGGAACCATCCACACACAGAACTGGGAATTTATGGAAATGCTGTTCCTGAGTTGTCTATTTTAATTTTATAAATTTCATTCTCCTGCATGTGATTACTGTGACAGACATTATAACGTGTTTTTTTAATGTATTGCTTTCCTAAACAATTACAGCTGCTATTCCATATAAATTAATAAACTGTCAGTACTGACGCCACCCTTATTATCAGACCCTTTTGCTTGGCTCCCGAACACTGTGTTATACACAAGGGCTATACAATGGAACGGAATTGAAGTAGAGTAATAGATCCCTGCTGTAATCTATATGTTCTAATAAACTGAAAGGCAAAAGATCTGGAGAACTTACATCTAACTCAGATTTACAGAATTAGAAACCCTATTAATATGAGGTTTTTATTATTCTAATTGATTTGTGCCTTTTTAAACACAAAATGCTCAGTTTCCTCACCTTTCATACTTTCAATGAAGTACGGTTCCACAGCCTCCAGTACCCTGCAGTCAGCCTGCAGTGCCTCACCCAAGTGCATGGTCTTGATAGTTGATAGTCTTGAAGTGCTAGTTTGCCGTACTCAGTCAGGATGCTGCAATTAGTTTCTGCGCAGCTGGGCTAGAGGGAGTCATTGAGCCAGATACTGCACCTGATCATTAGCCTGCCAGCTTTCAGTCTGCACTCATGGCACATGAATGGCTATGTTGGTGAGGTACTGGAAAACTGCAAATATCACAGCACAAGCCTGCGCTTTCAAGACATGAGTGAGAAATCTGTGTATTAAATACTTTAGTCTTGTCTTCTTATCTGATTGTGAAGATCCCTCCTTAAAAGGTTACAGATGGAAAACATAGGAACAGGAATTGACCATTCAGCCCCCAAGCCTGTTCTGCTGCTAAATTAGACCATTGCTGATGTGTAACTCAACTCCATTTGCCATCCATTGCTCCATATCCCTTGATGCCCTTACCCAACAAAAATTGATCAATCTCGATCTTGACAGTTTCAGTTGACCCCCAACATCCACAACCTTTGAGGGAATGAGTTCCAGATTTCCACTGTCCTTCATGTGGAAAAGTGCTTCCTGAGTGGCCTGGCTCTAACTTTGAGATTGTGCCCCTTTGTTCTGAATTCCCCACCAGAGGAAATAACTTTTCCCTATCTACCCTATCAAATTCCTTTATAATTTTAAACACCTCAGTCATATCACCCTTCAATGTCTAACCTCAAAGGATACAAGCCTACTTTATGCAACCATTTTAACCCTTTAAGCCCTGTTATCATTCTGGTGAATCTGTACTGTACCTCTTCCAATACAAATATATATTTCCTGAGATTTGGTACCCAGAACTGAATGCAGTACTCCAGATAGAGTCTGACCAAGGCTCTGTACAACTGAAGCATCACTTCCTCACTTTGGAATGCTAGCCTCTTGAAATAAAGGCCAACCTTCCATCAGCCTTTTTGATTTCCGCGTTTAATCCTCTTGAAGACTGGTGATAATCAGTGGGCCCAGAGAGGAGAATAAGAAAGGCGAAGCATCAGCAACTGGCTGCCATTATTCTGAATGTTCTGAGACCATTCTGCAGGCTCAGTCAGTTTCAATACTGATTCCTCGTCAATTATCTCAGTAAGTTAAATGTTGAAATCTTTTCTGCAGCTCTGAAGTGCACTGTGAGCCAGTGGAAGGTGCTCTTTCTCAAACTGTGATCTTGGGACTACATGTAATTAGGTTGGGGTGCATCTCTGGGACACAGCAGTGCCTCTAATTGCTTGTGGGGTTAAAATGGAAGTACACATTTAGCATAAACTTGTGCTAAATGTCTATGAAGCAAATGCTGGTGAAGTTCATTCCTCCGTTTCTTTTTGGTTGAACCCATCTCATGGAATACAACTGGTAATTCCAGCCTGGGATGTAGAGGTGGTGATTCCAGCCTAGGATGTGCAGATGGTGATTCCATCCTGGGATGTAGAGGTGGTGATTCCATCCTGGGATGTAGAGGTGGTGATTCCATCCTGGGATGTGCAGATGGTGATTCCATCCTGGGATGTGCAGATGGTGATTCCATCCTGGGATGTAGAGGTGGTGATTCCATCCTGGGATGTGCAGATGGTGATTCCATCCTGGGATGTGCAGATGGTGATTCCATCCTGGGATGTGCAGATGGTGATTCCATCCTGGGATGTAGAGGTGGTGATTCCATCCTGGGATGTGCAGATGGTGATTCCATCCTGGGATGTGCAGATGGTGATTCCAGCCTGGGATGTGCAGATGGTGATTCCATCCTGGGATGTGCAGATGGTGATTCCAGCCTGGGATGTGCAGATGGTGATTCCAGCCTGGGATGTGCAGATGGTGATTCCAGCCTGGGATGTGCAGATGGTGATTCCATCCTGGGATGTAGAGATGGTGATTCCATCCTGGGATGTAGAGGTGGTGATTCCATCCTGGGATGTGCAGATGGTGATTCCATCCTGGGATGTGCAGATGGTGATTCCATCCTGGGATGTAGAGGTGGTGATTCCATCCTGGGATGTACAGATGGTGATTCCATCCTGGGATGTAGAGATGGTGATTCCATCCTGGGATGTAGAGGTGGTGATTCCATCCTGGGATGTGCAGATGGTGATTCCATCCTGGGATGTAGAGGTGGTGATTCCATCCTGGGATGTAGAGGTGGTGATTCCATCCTGGGATGTACAGATGGTGATTCCATCCTGGGATGTAGAGATGGTGATTCCATCCTGGGATGTAGAGGTGGTGATTCCATCCTGGGATGTAGAGGTGGTGATTCCATCCTGGGATGTACAGGTGGTGATTCCATCCTGGGATGTGCAGATGGTGATTCCATCCTGGGATGTGCAGATGGTGATTCCAGCCTGGGATGTGCAGATGGTGATTCCATCCTGGGATGTAGAGATGGTGATTCCATCCTGGGATGTAGAGGTGGTGATTCCATCCTGGGATGTGCAGATGGTGATTCCATCCTGGGATGTAGAGGTGGTGATTCCATCCTGGGATGTACAGGTGGTGATTCCATCCTGGGATGTGCAGATGGTGATTCCATCCTGGGATGTAGAGGTGGTGATTCCATCCTGGGATGTACAGGTGGTGATTCCATCCTGGGATGTGCAGATGGTGATTCCATCCTGGGATGTAGAGGTGGTGATTCCATCCTGGGATGTACAGGTGGTGATTCCATCCTGGGATGTGCAGATGGTGATTCCATCCTGGGATGTGCAGATGGTGATTCCAGCCTGGGATGTGCAGATGGTGATTCCATCCTGGGATGTAGAGATGGTGATTCCATCCTGGGATGTAGAGGTGGTGATTCCAGCCTGGGATGTAGAGGTGGTGATTCCATCCTGGGATGTGGAGGTGGTGATTCCATCCTGGGATGTAGAGGTGGTGATTCCAGCCTGGGATGTAGAGGTGGTGATTCCATCCTGGGGTGTGCAGATGGTGATTCCAGACTGGGATGTAGAGGTGGTGATTCCATCCTGGGATGTGCCCTTGGTGATTCCATCCTGGGATGTGCAGATTGTGATTCCAGCCTGGGATGTAGAGGTGGTGATTCCAGCCTGGGATGTGCAGATGGTGATTCCAGACTGGGATGTAGAGGTGGTGATTCCATCCTGGGATGTGCACTTGGTGATTCCATCCTGGGATGTAGAGGTGGTGATTCCATCCTGGGATGTAGAGGTGGTGATTCCATCCTGGGATGTGCAGATTGTGATTCCAGCCTGGGATGTAGAGGTGGTGATTCCAGCCTGGGATGTGCAGATGGTGATTCCAGACTGGGATGTAGAGGTGGTGATTCCATCCTGGGATGTGCACTTGGTGATTCCATCCTGGGATGTAGAGGTGGTGATTCCATCCTGGGATGTAGAGGTGGTGATTCCATCCTGGGATGTGCACTTGGTGATTCCATCCTGGGATGTAGAGATGGTGATTCCAGCCTGGGATGTAGAGGTGGTGATTCCATCCTGGGATGTGCACTTGGTGATTCCATCCTGGGATGTGCAGATTGTGATTCCAGCCTGGGATGTAGAGCAGGTGATTCCAGCCTGGGATGTACACTTGGTGATTCCATCCTGGGATGTAGAGGTGGTGATTCCATCCTGGGATGTAGAGGTGGTGATTCCATCCTGGGATGTAGAGGTGGTGATTCCATCCTGGGATGTGCAGATGGTGATTCCATCCTGGGATGTAGAGCAGGTGATTCCAGCCTGGGATGTACACTTGGTGATTCCATCCTGGGATGTGCACTTGGTGATTCCATCCTGGGATGTAGAGGTGGTGATTCCATCCTGGGATGTAGAGGTGGTGATTCCATCCTGGGATGTACAGGTGGTGATTCCATCCTGGGATGTGCAGATGGTGATTCCATCCTGGGATGTGCAGATGGTGATTCCAGCCTGGGATGTAGAGGTGGTGATTCCAGCCTGGGATGTAGAGGTGGTGATTCCATCCTGGGATGTACAGATGGTGATTCCATCCTGGGATGTAGAGATGGTGATTCCATCCTGGGATGTAGAGGTGGTGATTCCATCCTGGGATGTAGAGGTGGTGATTCCATCCTGGGATGTACAGGTGGTGATTCCATCCTGGGATGTGCAGATGGTGATTCCATCCTGGGATGTGCAGATGGTGATTCCAGCCTGGGATGTGCAGATGGTGATTCCATCCTGGGATGTGCAGATGGTGATTCCATCCTGGGATGTGCAGATGGTGATTCCATCCTGGGATGTGCACTTGGTGATTCCATCCTGGGATGTGCAGATTGTGATTCCAGCCTGGGATGTAGAGGTGGTGATTCCATCCTGGGATGTGCAGATGGTGATTCCATCCTGGGATGTGCAGATTGTGATTCCATCCTGGGATGTAGAGGTGGTGATTCCAGCCTGGGATGTAGAGGTGGTGATTCCAGCCTGGGATGTGCAGATGGTGATTCCATCCTGGGATGTAGTGGTGGTGATTCCATCCTGGGATGTGCAGATGGTGATTCCATCCTGGGATGTGCAGATGGTGATTCCATCCTGGGATGTAGAGGTGGTGATTCCATCCTGGGATGTGGAGGTGGTGATTCCATCCTGGGATGTAGAGGTGGTGATTCCATCCTGGGATGTAGAGGTGGTGATTCCATCCTGGGATGTAGAGGTGGTGATTCCATCCTGGGATGTAGAGGTGGTGATTCCATCCTGGGATGTGCAGATGGTGATTCCATCCTGGGATGTAGAGGTGGTGATTCCATCCTGGGATGTAGAGGTGGTGATTCCATCCTGGGATGTGCAGATGGTGATTCCAGCCTGGGATGTAGAGGTGGTGATTCCATCCTGGGATGTGCAGATGGTGATTCCATCCTGGGATGTAGAGGTGGTGATTCCATCCTGGGATGTAGAGGTGGTGATTCCATCCTGGGATGTGCAGATGGTGATTCCAGACTGGGATGTAGAGGTGGTGATTCCATCCTGGGATGTGCAGATGGTGATTCCATCCTGGGATGTAGAGGTGGTGATTCCATCCTGGGATGTAGAGATGGTGATTCCATCCTGGGATGTGCAAATGGTGATTCCATCCTGGGATGTGCAGATGGTGATTCCAGACTGGGATGTAGAGGTGGTGATTCCATCCTGGGATGTGCAGATGGTGATTCCATCCTGGGATGTAGAGGTGGTGATTCCATCCTGGGATGTGCAGATGGTGATTCCATCCTGGGATGTGCAGGTGGTGATTCCATCCTGGGATGTGCAGGTGGTGATTCCATCCTGGGATGTAGAGGTGGTGATTCCATCCTGGGATGTGCAGATGGTGATTCCATCCTGGAATGTAGAGGTGGTGATTCCATCCTGGGATGTGCAGATGGTGATTCCATCCTGGGATGTAGAGGTGGTGATTCCAGCCTGGGATGCAGAGGTGGTGATTCCATCCTGGGATGTGCAGATGGTGATTCCATCCTGGGATGTAGAGGTGGTGATTCCAGCCTGGGATGTAGAGGTGGTGATTCCATCCTGGGATGTGCAGATGGTGATTCCAGACTGGGATGTAGAGGTGGTGATTCCATCCTGGGATGTAGAGGTGGTGATTCCAGCCTGGAATGTAGAGGTGGTGATTCCATCCTGGGATGTAGAGGTGGTGATTCCAGCCTGGAATGTAGAGGTGGTGATTCCATCCTGGGATGTGCAGATGGTGATTCCATCCTGGGATGTAGAGGTGGTGATTCCAGCCTGGAATGTAGAGGTGGTGATTCCATCCTGGGATGTGCAGATGGTGATTCCATCCTGGGATGTAGAGGTGGTGATTCCATCCTGGAATGTTGAGGTGGTGATTCCATCCTGGGATGTGCAGATGGTGATTCCATCCTGGGATGTAGAGGTGGTGATTCCAGCCTGGGATGCAGAGGTGGTGATTCCATCCTGGGATGTGCAGATGGTGATTCCATCCTGGGATGTGCAGATGGTGATTCCAGCCTGGGATGTAGAGGTGGTGATTCCAGCCTGGGATGTGCAGATGGTGATTCCATCCTGGGATGTGCAGATGGTGATTCCAGCCTGGGATGTAGAGGTGGTGATTCCAGCCTGGGATGTAGAGGTGGTGATTCCAGCCTGGGATGTACACTTGGTGATTCCATCCTGGGATGTAGAGGTGGTGATTCCATCCTGGGGTGTGCAGATGGTGATTCCATCCTGGGATGTAGAGGTGGTGATTCCATCCTGGGATGTGCAGATGGTGATTCCATCCTGGGATGTGCAGATGGTGATTCCATCCTGGGATGTAGAGGTGGTGATTCCATCCTGGGGTGTGCAGATGGTGATTCCATCCTGGGATGTAGAGGTGGTGATTCCATCCTGGGATGTGCAGATGGTGATTCCATCCTGGGATGTGCAGATGGTGATTCCATCCTGGGATGTAGAGATGGTGATTCCATCCTGGGATGTAGAGGTGGTGATTCCATCCTGGGATGTGCAGATGGTGATTCCAGACTGGGATGTGCAGATGGTGATTCCAGCCTGGGATGTAGAGGTGGTGATTCCATCCTGGGATGTGCAGATGGTGATTCCAGACTGGGATGTAGAGGTGGTGATTCCATCCTGGGATGTGCAGATGGTGATTCCATCCTGGGATGTAGAGGTGGTGATTCCAGCCTGGGATGTACACTTGGTGATTCCATCCTGGGATGTGCAGATGGTGATTCCAGACTGGGATGTAGAGGTGGTGATTCCATCCTGGGATGTGCAGATGGTGATTCCATCCTGGGATGTAGAGGTGGTGATTCCAGCCTGGGATGTGCACTTGGTGATTCCATCCTGGGATGTGCCGATTGTGATTCCAGCCTGGGATGTAGAGGTGGTGATTCCATCCTGGGATGTAGAGGTGGTGATTCCATCCTGGGATGTGCACTTGGTGATTCCATCCTGGGATGTGCACTTGGTGATTCCATCCTGGGATGTGCACTTGGTGTTTCCATCCTGGGTTGTGCAGATGGTGATTCCAACCTGGGATGTGCAGATGGTGATTCCATCCTGGGATGTGCAGATGGTGATTCCAACCTGGGATGTACAGGTGCGGATTCCATCCTGGGATATACAGGTGCGGATTCCAGACTGGGATGTTCAGGTTGTGATTCCAGACTGGGATGTACAGGTGGTGATTCCAGACTGGGATGTACAGGTGGTGATTCCATCCTGGGATGTACAGGTGGTGATTCCAACCTGGGATGTACTGGTGCAGATTCCATCCTAGGATGTACTGGTGGTGATTCCATCCTGGGATGTACAGGTGGTGATTCCAACCTGGGATGTTCTGGTGCAGATTCTATCCTCGGATGTACATGTGCGGATTCCATCCTGGGATATACAGGAGCGGATTCCAGCCTGGGATGTACTGGTGCAGATTCCATCCTGGGATGTACTGGTGCGGATTCCATCCTGGGATGTACTGGTGCGGATTCCAGACTGGGATATACAGGAGCGGATTCCAGCCTGGGATGTACTGGTGCGGATTCCATCCTGGGATGTACTGGTGCGGATTCCAGACTGGGATATACTGGTGCGGATTCCAGCTTGGGATGTACAGGCATGGCTTCATGCCTTGGGTTTATAGGTGCGGAATTGTAATCGGAGTGTTTATTTACCAGCAAGGGAAAAGTTTTACATCATTTCACAGAGAATCAGGACTTGAAGAAATTCAATTGAATGCAAGGATGGGAGAGGTAGAAAGCACTCATGCAGACTGGATCTGGCTCCAAGTCCATAGTTAGCCCTTAGATTGTGCATTGAGTGACTGGTGCAAAGGCTGCAAGGAGCAGGAAAAGCTATGTAGAGTTATCACTCTGATATGAAATTAACATGCTCCATTTTAAATCCCAGCGTTCCACTCTTAGACTCACAGCTGTGATATCAAATCATTTGGCTGTTTCTCACATCACATTTTGAAAAAGCAATGCGACAGAATGGCAAGAGGATTCCTATAGTTGGTGAGATTGTTAGGCAGTAAGTGATAATTAACTGGTATTTTGGCCCTTTTGATTTTGCCTGTGAATGGCGCCCACTGTGATATTGGAATTTTCTCATTTAAACTTTGGGTGAGTTCATAACCTGCTCATGCGGCCACTCCTGTTTAGCTGTGGCCCTATCTGTCTGGTACTGTACTATATATTCACATTTTTCTGCTGTGACAAGGCTTGAGTGAGTAAAGCTGTCTCCTCTGCCAAAAATTCTCACTGTCAAACTGTGAATGATATTGCTTCATGCTATCAGTTTACTATTAGCAGATAACTGTGCTGGGAACAGTATGCAGCGGCTTGTAACCCAGTCCCAGCGGTTCCAGTCAGGCTGGTGCCGAGCCTCATCTTACACTTTTTCCTTAAATGTGCCACATGTAGACAAGCTACACTTGACAAGATTTGAGAGTGTGTGCAGAATTGTAATTACATGCTGTATAGTTTCAGTGATTTATGAAGTCAACCAGCTCCAGTGAAGCAGTGTTCAGGAAAGATAAGGCCAATTTGTCACGACATTGATGCTGGTGTTATGACCAGGTGAGAATGGGTTCCCTCTCAGCCTTTGGCCTTGTTTAACCGTAACAGGGTTTAATTTTAAAAACACTGTGTTTTAGCTCCCGCTCAGTGAATCCTTGTTCACTGCTTTCCAATTGTAAGGCAAATAAATCAATTAGACAGGTTTTCTTAGATTTAAACAAGAAAGGTGGAAGTTTATTAACCGTAATAAACCATAATAGGGCGGCACAGTGGCGCAGTGGTTAGCACCGCAGCCTCACAGCTCCAGCGACCCAGGTTCAGTTCTGGGTACTGCCTGTGTGGAGTTTGCAAGTTCTCCCTGTGACTGTGTGGGTTTCCGCCGGGTGCTCCGGTTTCTTCCCACTGCCAAAGACTTGCAGGTTGATAGGTAAATTGGCCATTGTAAATTGCCCCTAGTGTAGGTAGGTGGTAGGAGAATGGTGGGGATGTGGAAGGGAATATGGGGTTAATGTAGGATTAGTATAAATGGGTGGTTGCTGGTTGGCACAGACTCGGTGGGCCGAAGGGCCTGTTTCAGTGCTGTATCTCGAAATAAAAAAAATATTAACTCTAATTTGGTTAATGACTACGTATATGCAATGTGACCATGCTGGCATGCATATACGATAAACACACATGCAGATAGATGTGACCAGCTGGTTTAACCACTCCTGCATTTGTGGATTCTCCATCTTAGCAGACATTGGAATGCGAGCTTCCTTACACCTTCAAAGTCTGGTGATCAAAATCCATTTGGGTTAATTGGACCAGGGAGTAGTTGCTTTGTCTCTCCAAGCACCATCTCTTAGTATGCAAATGTCGTCCAGCCAAATGTCTGGTGATCTCTTTAAACAAGTCATTTCTTTACTCCAGCAACAGTGTAAAATTAATGTTCATATGATGAAATTAATATGACTCATTCTAGGCATTTAGTGGTCTGCATGACACTGGAAATTGATGCCCTGTAGTTGACGTCCATCTGATATTTGACTAATGTCCTGATCATGATGAACAATTCAAACTGTTTACAATCAGTGCCAAAAAGTCATGTTCAAACTGTTACTGCATATTTAATTTATCAACTTTCAACCAGCAAATATGCTTAAAATGCACTTTGACCCCAACATACTTTTCAATAAGATGGTAGCTGCATGACAATGACAACTTGCATTTATATAGCGCCTTTAACATTGCGATATAATAACCTGCTTGATGTTTGTGTATCTTTGGTGTTCGACATTGTGTAAAAAAAATTATTTTGTTAAAGTTTTCATTGAACTTGATTAGTTCTATATGTTATCACCAACGATTATCACAAGAACTTGGAACTTGAACTGAAAAACAGCAGCTAGATACAGAGTAAAGCTCCCTCTAGACTGTCCCCATCAAACACTCCCAGGACAGGTACAGTACGGGGTTAGATACAGAGTAAAGCTCCCTCTACACTGTCCCCATCAAACACTCCCAGGACAGGTACAGTACGGGGTTAGATACAGAGTAAAGCTCCATCTACACTGTCCCCATCAAACACTCCCAGGACAGGTACAGTACAGGGTTAGATACAAAGTAAAGCTCCCTCTACACTGTCCCCATCAGACACTCCCAGGACAGGTACAGCACAGGGATTAGATACAGAAGAACACAAGAACTGGAGTAGGAGTAGACCATTCGGCCCATCGAGCCTGCTCTCCCATTCAATACGATCATGGCTGATCTTGGGCTTCAATTCCACTTTCCTGCCACTCCCCATATCCCTTGATTCCCTGAGAGACTAAAAATCTATCTATCCTATCCTTAAATATATTCAATGATGGAGCATCCACAACCCTCTGGGGGAGAGAATTCCAAAGACTCACTACCCTTTGAGTGAAGTAATTTCTCCTCATCTCAGTCCTGAATGATTGACCCCTTATCCTGAGAAGAAAAAAGAAAAAAAAAGAAAAAAAAAAACAGGGATTAGATACAGAGTAAAGCTTCCTCTACACTGTCCCATCAAACACTCCCCAGGACAGGTACAGCACGGGGTTAGATACAGAGTAAAGCTCCCTCTACACTGTCCCCCATCAAACACTCCCAGGACAGGGACAGTACGGGGTTAGATACAGAGTAAAGCTCCCTCTACACTGTCCCATCAAACACTCCCCAGGACAGGTACAGCAAGGGGATTAGATACAGAGTAAAGCTCCCTCTACACTGTCCCATCAAACACTCCCGGGTGCGGCATTGTTACAAACAGATTGAAGATTCATGTCCGATAGTCCAGCAGAGTGCATCAGATGAGCGCCATCTGCTGCACTGGTGTGTCTGTTTTCCATTTCTCAGTCTTCGGAATGGAATTGCTAATTTAGTGCCAATTGGGAGCAGTTTTGTGATGTAGGTGATGAAGAGGACTTAAGGAGGCTACACAGGGATATAGATTGGTTAAGTGAGTGAGCAAAGATTTAGCAAATGGAGTATAATGTGGGAAAATCTGAAATTGTCCATTTTGGCAGGAAGAATAAAAAAGAGGCATATTATGTAAATGGTGAGAGATTGCAGAGCTCTGAGATGCAGAGGGATCTGGGTGTCCTAGTGTATGAATTGCAAAAGGTTAGTATGCAGATACAGCAAGTAATTAGGAAAGCTAATAGAATGTTATTATTTATTGCGAGGGAAATTGAAAACAAAAGTAAGGCGGTTATGCTTCAGTTTTCCAGGGCATTGGAAGCAGTTCAGAGAAGGTTTACTAGTCTAATATCTGGAATGGGCGGGTTGTCTTATGAGGAAAGGTTGGACAGTCTAACATAGAAACATAGAAAACCGGAGCAGGATTAGGCCATTCGGCCCTTTGAGCTTGCTCTGCCATTCATTATGATCTTAGCTGATCATCCAACTCAGTAACCTTTTTTCAAAGAACAAAGGACAGTACAGCACAGGAACAGGCCATTCGGCCCTCCAAGCCTGCGCCGATCTTGATGCCTGTCTAAACTAAAACCTTCTGCACTTCCGAGGTCCATATCCCTCTATTCCCATCCTATTCATGTATTTGTCAAGATGCCGCTTAAACGTCACTATCGTATCTGCTTCCACCACCTCCCCCGGCAGCAAGTTCCAGGCACTCACCACCCTCTGTGTAAAGAGCTTGCCTCGCACATCCCCTCTAAACTTTGCCCCTCGCACCTTAAACCTATGTCCCCTAGTAACTGACTCTTCCACCCTGGGAAAAAGCTTCTGACTATCCACTCTGTCCATGCCACTCATAACTTTGTAAACCTCTATCATGTCGCCCCTCCACCTCCGTCGTTCCAGTGAAAACAATCTGAGTTTATCCAACCTCTCCTCATAGCTAATACCCTCCAGATCAGGCAATATCTTGGTAAACCTCTTCTGTACCCTCTGCAAAGCCTCCACGTCCTTCTGGTAGTGTGGTGACCAGAATTGCACGCAATATTCCAAGTGTGGCCGAACTAAGGTTCTGTACAGCTGCAGCATGACTTGCCAATTTTTATACTCTATCTCCCAACCGATGAAGGCAAGCATGCCACATGCCTTCTTGACTACCTTATCCACCTGCTGAGCCACTTTCAGTGACCTGTGGACATGTACGCCCAGATCTCTCTGCCTGTCAATACTCCTAAGGGTTCTGCCATTCACTGTATACTTCCCACCTGCATTAGACCTTCCAAAATGCATTACCTCACATTTGTCCGGATTAAACTCCATCTGCCATTTCTCCGCCCAAGTCTCCAACCGATTTATATCTTGCTGTATCCTCTGACAATCCTCATCACTCTCCGCACCTCCACCAACCTTTGTGCCGTCCGCAAACTTACTAATCAGACCAGCTACATTTTCCTCCAAATCATTTATATATACTACAAACAGCAAAGGTCCCAGCACTGATCCCTGCGGAACATCACTAGTTACAGCCCTCCATTCAGAAAAGCATCCTTCCACTGCTACCCTCTGTCTTCTGTGACCGAGCCAGTTCTGTATCCATCTTGCCAGCTCACCTCTGATCCTGTGTGACTTCACCTTTTGCACCAGTCTGCCATGAGGGACCTTGTCAAAGGCTTTACTGAAGTCCATTTAGACAATAACCACTGCCCTTCCTTCATCAATCATCTTCATCACTTCCTCAAAAAACTCGATCAAGTTAGTGAGACACGACCTCCCCTTCACAAAACCATGCTGTCTCTCACTAATAAGTCCATTTGTTTCCAAATGGGAGTAAATCCTGTCCCGAAGAATCCTCTCCAATAATTTCCCTACCATTGACATAAGGCACACTGGCCTGTAATTTCCTAGATTATCCTTGCTACCCTTCTTAAACAAAGGAACAACATTGGCTATTCTCCAGTCCTCTGGGACCTCACCTGTAGCCAATGAGGATACAAAGATTTCTGTCAAGGCCCCAGCAATTTCCTCCCTTGCCTCCCTTAGTATTCTGGGGTAGATCCCATCAGGCCCTGGGGACTTATCTACCTTAATGTTTTTCAAGACGCCCTCTGTATCCTCTGACAATCCTCATCGCTATCCGTAACTCCACCAACCTTTGTGTCGTCCGCAAACTGACGAATCAGACCAGCTACATTTTCCTCCAAATCATTCATGTATACTACAAACAGCAAAGGTCCCAGCACTGATCCCTGCGGAACACCACTAGTCACAGCCTCACCTTTTTGATATCGACATGACCGAGACTATCTACATTCCCTTCCCTAGACTCATCATCCACCAAGTCCTTCTCTTTGCTGAATACTGATGCAAAGTACTCATTTAGTACCTCGCCCATTTCATAGAACATAGAACATAGAACAGTACAGCACAGTACAGGCCCTTCGGCCCACGATGTTGTGCCGAACCTTTAACCTACTCGAAGATCAAACTAACTACCTACCCTTCATTCTACTATCATCCATGTACCTATCCAAGAGTCGCTTAAATGCCCCCAACGTATCTGCTTCTACTACCACCGCTGGCAGCGCATTCCACGCACCCACCACTCTCTGTGTGACATCTCCCCGAAACCTTCCTCCAATCACCTTAAAATTATGCCCCCTGGTGATAGCCCTTTCCACCCTGGGAAAAAGTCTCTGAGTGTCCACTCTATCTATGCCTCTCATCATCTTGTACCCCTCTGTCAAGTCACCTCTCATCCTTCTTCGCTCCAATGAGAAAAGCCCTAGCTCCCTCAATCTATCTTCATAAGCCATGCCCTCCAGTCTAGGCAGCATCCTGGTAAATCTCCTCTGCACCCTCTCTAAAGCTTCCACATCCTTACTATAATGAGGCGACCAGAACTGAACACAATATTCCAAGTGTGGTCGAACCAGGGCCTTATGGAGCTGCAGCATAACCTCGCGGCTCTTAAACTCAATCCCCCTGTTAATGAAAGCCAACACACCATACACCTTCTTAACAACCCTATCAACTTGGGTGGCAACTTTGAGCGATCTATGGACATGGACCCCAAGATCCCTCTGTTCCTCAACACTACCAAGAATCCTGTCTTTAAGCCTGTATTCCGCATTCAAATTCGACCTTCCAAAATGAATCACTTCACACTTTTCCAGGTTGAACTCCATCTGCCACTTGTCAGCCCAGCTCTGCATCCTGTCAATGTCCCGTTGGAACCTACAACAGCCTTCCACACTATCCACAACTCCAGCAACCTTCATGTCATCGGCAAACTTGCTAACCCAGCCTTCCACTTCCTCATCCAAGTCATTTATAAAAATCACAAAGAGCAGAGGTCCCAGAACAGATCCCTGCAGAACACCACTGGCCACCGAGCTCCATGCTGAATACTTTCCATCTACTACCACCCTCTGACTTCTATGGGCCAGCCAATTTTGTATCCAGACAGCCAACTTTCCCTGAATCCCATGCCTCCTTACTTTCTGAATGAGCTTACCATGGGGACCCTTATCAAACGCCTTGCTAAAATCCATCTTCACCACATCCACTGCTCTTCCTTCATCAATGTGTTTTGTCACATCTTCAAAGAATTCAATAAGGCTTGTGAGGCATGACCTGCCCCTCACAAAGCCATGCTGACTATCTCTAATCAAACTATGTTTTTCCAAATAATCATAAATCCTGTCTCTCAGAATCCTCTCCAATAATTTGCCCACTACCGACGTAAGACTGACTGGTCTATAATTCCCAGGGTTATCCCTATTCCCTTTCTTGAACAAGGGAACAACATTTGCCACCCTCCAATCATCCGGTACTACTCCAGTGGACAGTGAGGATGCAAAGATCATCGCCAAAGGCGCGGCAATCTCTTCCCTTGCTTCCCGTAATATCCTTGGGTATATCCCGTCTGGCCCCGGGGACTTATCTGTCCTCCTGTCTTTCAAAGTTTCCAGCACATCCTCCCTCTTAACCTCAACCTGTTTGAGCATATCAGCCTGTTCCACGCTGTCCTCACAAACGACCAGGTCCCTCTCACTAGTGAATACTGAAGCAAAGTATTCATTTAGGACCTCCCCTACCTCCTCTGACTCCAGGCACAAGTTCCCTCCACTATCCCTGATCGGCCCTACCCTCACTCTGGCCATCCTCTTGTTCCTCACATAACTGTAGAACACCTTGGGATTTTCCTGAATCCTACCCGCCAAGACTTTTTCATGTCCCCTTCTCGCTCTCCTAAGTCCATTCTTCAGTTCCTTCCTGGCTACCTTGTAACCCTCTAGAGCCCTGTCTGATCCTTGCTTCCTCAACCTTAAGTAAGCTTCCTTCTTCCTCTTGACTAGCTGTTCCACATCTTTTGTCATCCAAGGTTCCTTCACCCTACCATCCCTTCCCTGCCTCATCTGGACAAACCTATCCAGCAGTCGCAGCAAGTGCTCCCGAAACAACCTCCACATTTCTGTCGTGCATTTCCCTGAGAACATCTGTTCCCAATTTATGCTCCCTAGTTCCTGTCTAATAGCATTGTAATTCCCCCTCCCCCAATTAAATATTTTCCCATCCTGTCTGCTCCTGTCCCTCTCCATGACTATAGTAAAGGTCAGGGAGTTGTGATCACTATCACCGAAATGCTCTCCCACTGAGAGACTGCCACCTGGCCTGGTTCGTTGCCAAGCACCAAGTCCAACATCGTCTCCCCTCTAGTCGGCCTATCTACATATTGAGTCAGGAAACCTTCCTGGACACACCTGACAAAAACTGCTCCATCCAAACTATTTGCACTAAGGAGGTTCCAATCAATATTAGGGAAGTTGAAGTCACCCATGACAACAACCCTGTTACTTCTACACCTTTCCAAAATCTGTCTCCCAATCTGTTCCTCCGTGTCTCTGTTGCTATTGGGGGGTCTATAGAAAACTCCCAACAAAGTGACTGCTCCTTTCCTGTTTCTGACTTCCACCCATAATGACTCAGTAGACAAACCCTCCTCGACGACCTCCCTTTCTGCAGCTGTGATACTATCCCTGATTAGCAATACCACTCCCCCACCTCTTTTACCTCCCTCCCTATTCCTTTTGAAACATCTAAACCCCGGAACATCCAAGATCCATTCCTGCACCTGAGATATCCAAGTCTCCGTAATGGCCACAACATCGTAGCTCCAAGTACTGATCCATGCTCTAAGTTCATCACCCTTATTCCTGACACTTCTTGCATTAAAATAAACACACTTCAACCCATCATACTGGCTGCAACTTTGCCCTGTCAACTGACTAACCTTCCTCACAGACTCTTTGCACTCGGTATCTGCCTGTTCAACAGCTACCCCATCCACTGATCCGTGGCTCCGGTTCCCATCCCCCTGCCAAACTAGTTTAAACCCTCCCGAAGAGCTCTAGCAAACCTCCCGCCCAGGATATTGGTGCCCCTCCAGTTCAGATGCACCCGTCCTTCTTGTACAGGTCCCACCTTCCCCAGAAGGTATCCCAATGATCCACATATCTGAATCCCTCCCTCCTACACCAGTTCTGTAGCCACGTGTTCAGCTGCACTCGCTCTCTGTTTCTAGCCTCACTAGCACGTGGCACCGGTAACAATCCTGAGATTACTACTCTGCTCGTCCTGCCTTTCAGCTTCCAACCTAACTCCCTATATTCGCTTTTCAAGTCCTCATTCCTTTTCCTCGCTATGTCATTGGTACCGATATGTACCACGACCTCTGGCTGCTCCCCCTCCCCCTTAAGAATCCTGTGGACTCGATCCAGGACATCCCTGACCCTGGCACCTGGGAGGCAACATACCATCCAGGAGTCTCGTTCGCGACCACAGAATCTCCTGTCTGTTCCTCTAACCAATGAATCTCCTATCACTATCGCTCTCCTATTCTCCCCCGTTCCCTTCTGAGCCACTGAGCCAGGCTCAGTGCCAGAGACCTGGCCACTGTGGCTTTCCTCTGGTAGGTCGTCCCCCCCAACCGTATCCAAAACGGTATACTTATTATTGAGGGGAAAGGCCACAGGGGATCCCTGCACTGTGCGCCTATTCCCTTTCCCTCCCCTGACGATCACCCAGCTACCTTTATCCTGTAACTTAGGTGTCACTACTTCCCTATAACTGCTCGCTATCACCCCCTCAGCATCCTGAATGATCCGAAGTTCATCCAGCTCCAGTTCCCTAACGCGGTCTGCGAGGAGCTGGAGTTGGGTGCACTTCTCACAGGTGAGGTCAGCAGGGACACAAGTGGTGACCCTCACCTCCCACATCCTGCAAGAGGAGCATGCAACTGCCCTAGCTTCCATCCCCTCCGCACTAAATTGACAACAGAGATTAAAAAAAGAGGAAAACCTGACCTTACCAAACCCTCCACTCAAGAGTCCTTTTTTTTTGGTTAGAGGAGGAGGATGGGTGGGAGACACTACACGTGTAGTGTTTCAGGTTTAGCCACTGCCCGAATATATAGGTTTACTTACCCAGCAGTCCCTGTGTCCGCCGAAACAAAAGGTAAGTTATTTTAAACTGAAACTCACCTTCCCAGCTGACACCTCGCTCGCACTATCGCTGCTTCAGAAAAAGCTGCTGGCTCCACGCATAGATTCCCTCCTCTGTCCTTGAGTGGGCCAACCCTTTCCCTGGCTACCCTCTTGCTCTTTATATACGTATAAAAAGCCTTGGGATTCTCCTTAATCCTGTTTGCCAATGACTTCTCATAACCCCTTTTAGCCCTCCTGACTCCTTGCTTAAGTTCCTTCCTACTTTCTTTATATTCCTCAAGGGATTCATCTGTTCCCAGCCTTCTAGCCCTTACGTATGCTTCCTTTATCTTTTTGACTAGGCTCACAATATCCCTCATTATCCAAGGTTCCTCAAACTTGCCAAACTTATCCTTCTTCCTCACAGGAACATGCCAGTCCTGGATTCTAATCAGCTGACGTTTGAAAGACTCCCACATGTCAGATGTTGATTTACCCTCAAACAGCCGACCCCAATCTAAATTCTTCAGTTCCTGCCTAATATTGTTATAATTAGCCTTCCCCCAATTTAGCACCTTCACCCGAGGACTACGCTTATCCTTATCCACAAGTATCTTAAAATTTACGGAATTATGGTCGCTGTTCCCGAAATGCTCCCCCACTGAAACTTTGACCACCTGGCCGGGCTCATTCCCCAATACCAGGTCCAGTACAGCCCCATCCCTAGTTGGACTATCTACATATTGTTTCAAGAAGCCCTCCTGGATGCTCCTTACAAATTCTGCCCCATCAATAGAGGGGAAGTTAAAATCACCCACCACAACAACCCTGTTGCTTTTACATCTTTCCAAAATCTGTCTACATATCTGCTCCTCTATCTCCTGCTGGCTGTTGGGAGGTCTGTAGTAAACCCCCAACATCATGACTGCACCCTTCCTATTCCTGAGCTCTACCCATATTGCCTCGCTGCATGACCTCTCTGAGGTGTCCTCCCACAGTACAGCTGTGATATTCTCCTTAACCAGTAATGCAACTCCCCCACCCTTTTACATCCCCCTCTATCCCGCCTGAAGCATCTAAATCCTGGAACGTTTAGCTGCCAATCCTGTCCTTCCCTCAACCAAGTCTCTGTAATAGTTCCAAGTACCAATCCAAGCTCTAAGTTCATCTGCCTTACCTGTTATACTTCTCGCATTGAAACAAATGCACTTCAGACCACCAGTCCCGCTGTGCTCAGTGACATCTCCCTGCCTGCTCTTCCCCTTAGTCTTACTGGCCTTATTTACTAGTTCCCCCTCAGTTATTTCACCTGCTGACCTACTGCTCTGGTTCCCACCCCCCTGCCACACTAGTTTAAACCCTCGCCCCGTATCATTTGATCCCTTTAAACCCAAGAGCTATATCTAACTCCTTCTTGAAAACATACAATTTTTTGGCCCGAGCTGCTTTCTGTGGTAGCGAATTCCACAGGTTCACCACTCTCTGAGTGAAAACATTTCACCTCATCTCAGTCCTTCGACTATGACCCCTGGTTCTGCACTCCCCCACCATCGGGAACATCCTTCCTGCATCTACCCTGTCAAGTCCTGCTGGAATTTTGTAGGTTTCTATGAGATCCCCCCTCACTCTTCTGAATTCCAGCGAATATAATCCTGACCGACTCAATCTCTCCTCATGCGTCAGTCCCGCCATCCCAGGAATCAGTCTGGTAAACCTTCGCTGCACTCCCTCTATAGCAAGAACATCCTTCCTCAGATAAGGAGACCAAAACTGCACACAATATTCGAGGTGTGGCCTCACCAAGGCCCTGTATAATTGCAGCAAGACATCCCTGCTCCTGTATTCGAATCCTCTCGCTATGAAGGCCAACATACCATTTGCCTTTTTTACTGCCTATTGGACCTGCATGCTTACCTTCAGCGACTGGTGTACGAGAACACCCAGGTCGCGCTGCATATTCCCCTCTCTCAGTTTTTAGCCGTTCAGATAATAATCTGCCTTCCTGTTTTTGCTACCAAAGTGGATAACCTCACATTTATCCATATTATACTGCATCTGTCATGCATTAGCCCACTCGCTCAACTTGTCCAAATCACCCTGAAGCCTCTCTGCATCCTCCTCACAACTCACCCTCCCACCCAGTTTTGTGTCATCTGCAAATTTGGAGATATTACATTTAGTTCCCTCATCTAAATCATAAATATATATTGTGAATAACTGGGGTCCTAGCACCGATCCCTGCCGAACCCCACTAGTCACTGCCTGCCATTCGGAAAAAGACCCATTTATCCTGACTCTTTGTTTCCTGTCTGCCAACCAATTTTCTATCCATCGCAATACACTACCCCCAATCCCATGCGCTTTAATTTTACATGCTAATCTTTTATGTGGGACTTTGTCGTAAGGTTTCTGAAAGTCCAAATAAACTACATCCACTGGCTCCCCCTCATCAACTCTACTAGTTACATCCTCAAAGAGTTCTAGTAGATTTGTCAAGCATGATTTCCCTTTTGTAAATCCATGCTGACTCTGTCGGATTCTACCACTGTTCTCTAAGTGCTCTGCTATAAAATCTTTGATCATGGCTCGGCTTGTATCTGCTCGAGTTTAGAAGAGTAAGAGGCAACTTGATTGAAACATATAAGATTCTGAGGGGTCTTGACAGGGTGGATGTGGCAAGGATGTTTCCTCTTGTGGAGGTATCTAGAACTAAGGATCACTAAAGGGGTCGCCCATTTAAGACAGAGATGAGGAGAAATGTTTTCTCTCAGAGGGTTGTGAGTCTTTGAATCTCTGTTCCTCAAAAGGCAGTGGAAGCAGAGTCTGAATATTTTTAAGGCAGAGATAGATCGATTCTTGATAAGCAAGGGGGTGGCAGGTTATCGGGGAATAGGCGGGAATGTGGAGTAATCACTTTAGCCGCAAACTTATTTAATGGCGGAGCAGGCTCGAAGGGCCGAGTGGCCTACTCCTGCTCCTAATTTGTATGTTCGTATGTATGTTCGTATGTTCAAAGTCTCATGCTCCTAGGAAATGGTTTCAGGCTACTATAACCCTTTTTATGTTGGCCTTTACAGCCAACAGATGGAAGAGCTTTCATCCTCTCAATCTTGAATAAATCTGAATGCAAATACTCAAGGTGAAAGGCCAGTTCATCATCTAACATGGAAGTTCTATTTAGGGTCACAGAGCTAGATACGAATTTTGTGGTAGCAATTTAATTCCACATATTTCTTGGTCAGCACAGACTCGGTGGGCCGAAGGGCCTGTTTCAGTGCTGTATCTCTAAATAAATAAATAAAATAAAATAAATATATAAGCATCGGTTAGTTCTGAACTCAGGTGCCAGATGCAAACACCTATGTTGAACACTCTACACTACCTAGTTCCGGTTAATGATTTAACTGAACAGTTAATCGGAACAAATTAACTCATATTTTACTGTAGAATTGGAGGTTCATCATACTCTCTAAAAGTTTTCATGAAAATTTGTTTTCTCTTGGCGGTGTCTGAAAGTTTCACATCTTCCAATAGGCAGTGGCCTTCTCCTTTCCATCTTCAAGTCATCTATGGTAAGGTGCTTTCATTTTCCTTTTTCCAGTTGTCTCCCCTCCTCTCCTGGATGTTCAATTCCAATGGGGAATAGACAACCACCGTGCCCAAATCTTCATCTCGGAACCAGTGAGTGACCGCGCATTATTCAACGGTGGATTGCAGACCAGTTGAGTCTGTTTCTTTCACATGACCTCCACACAAACACCCAAGGATCAATCATAATGAACAGGAGGATTGGTGACTGAGATTTCCCCCGCCCAGTCCAAGCATACTGAGGGCAATCGTAATTTTACGGCTGCCCGGCTGAAATTTTCTAACACAGCACCAATTGTCGTAGAATGTGGGGCCTGCCTGATCTGCTGGCTCAGTTGCACACTGTTTTTACTAACCACTTCAGTGAGACTGTTCTGATTTTGCAGCTTCCCAACTCTTTAATAGTGCTAAACACAAACGTTAGCTTTCATAGGCAAGTTCATGTTTTCTACAAACAGTAACTTGATAATGGGACAGCATGCTGAAGGGCATGCAATGCACAATACAACCATTAAAGTAAGCAATGGAAATAGCACAGGCTGAACCCTCCTGAATTCTGCAACAAATGATTAAAACATCACACTCCACATACACACACTTCACATGGGTACATACTTCACATACATACATACATTCCACATACACATACACCACATGCGTACACTCCAGATACTGTCACCAAAACGAGCTATGTCAAATGATAATTTTTAATCCACCGGCTGGAAACCTGAATTAAATTTAAAAGGAAAAGAAACAGATAAAAGGTGACTCTACGAGCAGCTAAGATGGCCACCCCAATTTGCATCACTATACTCCACATTCCAATGCATTGAGGTGGAGATGAATTGTCTGCCCAGTCTCAGCAAGAACAATGACCTGGGGAATCTGAGTGAACTACCTATCAGGCTCCCATTAGCAAGATATTAAGGCCATCACTTGGACATCAAACTGCTGGAAATGAACCACTCAAACCTAATCACTTGAACAATGGGACCTTGGTTGTGAGAAAGGAATTTTTAGACATGGACTGATTAAGTTGTCAGAGGGAATACACACTGATAACCACCATGTTGAATCACTGGGTGATGGTCATGTGACAGGCCCGCCATCTGTGTGCTGAAGCTGGTGTTTTCTCTGCAACAACCAGAGAAGTAGCTAGATACTAAGAGAAGACCCAAGTGGGGTCCCTTCTCCCCCCTCTCTCTCCAATCCACCTTGCTCGCTTCAACCCTGTCTGCTAGCCATAACTACCTAGGCCTACCACAGCTGCAGATGGAGACCTCTTGAAGGAAAACATCTACATCACTGTCTCCAGGAAAACCACCGAATCAGCCGTCTGCATCTTCAAACTGGAAGTCTCAGGACCACTGAATTCAGCCTGAAGTCAGCCGAGTCACCAACCTTCACAGACTGTATACCCCTTTTTATTTCTCTGGACTCTAATTCGACCAATCTATCCTTCCCCACTCTGTAACCTATTTGTGTGTGTGTGTGAACCTCGAGTGTGTGTGTGAAAGTTGGAGAGTAGTTTATTATTTTACTTAGATTGATTTAAGTATAATAAAGCCAAGCAATTTTTTTGTTAAACTCAAGAAACCTGTCCGATTTGTACTTTTTATGATCATCGCATGTAAATAGTTAAACACTGACTAAATTGGCAGAAATATCCACTTTAAAAAAGAACTAAACCTGTTGTGGTCAAGCAAAGAAAAAGAAAAGAGGGGAGCCCTTCAACCCCTCCTCACCTGATCATAACAGTAAACACACTCCACAAACATACATTCCACATTTACACACCCCACATACACACTGCACATACGTACACGCCACTTACACACACTCCACATGAATACACTACACATACATGTGTAGGGCGGCACAGTGGCGCGAGGGGCGGCACAGTGGTTAGCACCGCAGCCTCACAGCTCCAGCGACCCGAGTTCAATTCTGGGTACTGCCTGTGTGGAGTTTGCAAGTTCTCTCTGTGTCTGCGTGGGTTTCCTCCGGGTGCTCCGGTTTCCTCCCACAAGCCAAAGACTTGCAGGTTGATAGGTTAATTGGCCATTATAAATTGCCCCTAGTATAGGTAGGTGGTAGGGAAATATAGGGACAGGTGGGGATGTGGTAGGAATATGGGATTAGTGTAGGATTAGTATAAATGGGTGGTTGATGGTCGGCACAGACTTGGTGGGCCGAAGGGCCTGTTTCAGTGCTGTATCTCTAAACATACACTCCACATACACACACTCCACAAAGATACATTCCATATTCACACACTCCACATGTATACATTCCACATAAATACACTCCACCTAAGTACACTCCACATATGCACACTCCACACATGTACATTCCGCATTCACATATACATACACCACCTGCGCACATTCTATATCAGGGGTGTCCAACCATTTCTTGTGAGAAGCCACATTAAAAATTTCTCCTAAAATTTCGGCACAGTGGCGCAGTGGTTAGCATCGCAGCCTCACAGCTCCAGCGACCCGGGTTCAATTCTGGGTACTGCCTGTGTGGAGTTTGCAAGTTCTCCCTGTGTCTGCGTGGGTTTCCTCCGGGTGCTCCGGTTTCCTCCCACATGCCAAAGACTTGCAGGTTGATAGGTAAATTGGCCATTATAAAACCTGCCCCTAGTATAGGCAGGTGGTAGGGAAATATAGGGACAGGTGGGGATGTGGTAGGAATATGGATTTAGTGTAGGATTAGTATAAATGGGTGGTTGATGGTCGGCACAGACTCGGTGGGCCGAAGGGCCTGTTTCGGTGCTGTCTCTCTAAACTTAAAAAAACTAAAAACTACTTAGGGGCCTGGTGTGCAAATTTCAGAAGGAAAAGGCATTGGAAATTTATTTTACTATTAAAACAACAAAAAATGTGCATTTTTGTGAAAAGCCCGAAAATGAGAAGACTAACTTAATAATTTACTATGTTGAACACTGATTTAGTGAGATATCTGGCATTGTCTTCGCTTGCACAAGTAGTTAGTGTCTTCCTGCACACTTGAAATAGTGATGCAGAATATTACAGATAGATGTCCGTCTGACAGGAGTGATTGTGATCACTCTCTCTCTCCCCATCTCTGTGTCTTTCTGTCTCTCTCCCCATCTCTGTGTCTGTCTCTCTCTCCCCCTCTCTGTGTCTGTCTCTCCTCTCCCCATCTCTCTGTGTTTGTCTCTCTCTCCCCCTCTCTGTGTCTGTCTCTCCTCTCCCCATCTCTCTGTGTCTATCTCTCTCTCCATCTCTCTGTGTCCGTCTCTCTGTCCTCCTCTCTGTGTCCATCTCTCTCTCTCCCCATCTCTCTGTGTCTATCTCTCTCTCTCCCCGTCTCTCTGTGTCTATCTCTTTCTCTCCCCATCTCTCTGTGTCCATCTCTCTGTCCTCCTCTCTGTGTCTGTCTCTGGCTGTCTGTCCCCCCACACCCGGCTCTCTCTTGCCGGGCCTAGGCTGCAAGCCTCGGGCTCACCATCACTTTAATCAGCATGCTGACTGCGACTACTGTCTCTGTCTTGACCTGCTCCACTCATTAACCTCCAGGGTCGTATCGCCGGGCCACAGCCAGTCGCCATGCAGACATGTGGTGCTCTCTGGGAGTTGTCATCCTGAATTACGGTTCTATCCATCGGGACCGGGGTGCAGGGGGGACTACAATTGCCAGCAGGCGCTCAGCCACCGAAAACAGCAGGGGTAACTGATTGTCAGTCATAGAAACCTTTGGTTAGCTGGAACAAATTTCTCATCCCTGAAACTGAAAGAAACGGCCGAGGGCAAAAACTGAGCGGCAAGGAGGAGGAGCTGAGTACAGTTTACATCAATGGGCCGGATCCTGGCCCGCAGGCCATATGTTGGATAACCCTGTTCTATATGCATACAATCTACATACACACATTACACATGCATGCCCTCCACATGCGTACACTGCATGCACACATTCTACATTGGTACACTCCGCATACACACACTCCACGTACACACACTTTATATGCGTACATGCCACATACATACATTCCAATACACACACTCCTCATGGTTACACTCCACATAGAGTCATCGAGTCATATACGGCACAGGAGGAGGCCATTTGGCCCATTGAGTCCATGCCAGCTCTCCATGGAGTAATTCAGTCAGTCCCACTACCCTGCTCAATCCCCACGGCCCTGCAAGTTTATTTCTCAAGTGCCCATCCAATTTCCTCTTGAAATCATTGATTGATTCTGCTTCCACCACCCATGTGGGCAGCAAGTTCTAAAGGCCTGCTACCCGACCCGAATCCAACAGGACCCAACGACATGTGTCGGGTTCGGGTCGGTTCGGGTCGCTCTTCCGGGTCCGGCTTTCGGGCTCGGGTCGGTCGGGTCGGGCTGGGTCTGGGTTCGGGTTGGACACACACAGTACTACCGTTTGCTCTGCTGGGAAGAAAAGGGAAGTTGTGTAAGTAAGCGTCAAAATTTGAAAAGCCTGCCTGAGCTGGGAGTCCAGGACGTCAAGGAAGGAAACGTGCATCGGGACTCCACAGACTCTGAGTCGTCATTGTCATCGTGCTCATGCTGCAGCTTCCTTCCATTCCATCCATACAAAACTGGTAAGTACAGTGAGTGAACTATGGATGTAAAACAAATGCTGTCAAGTGGAGAAAATGAACATTCTGGTCGTTGGGTCGGGCTCGGGTCAGGTCGGGCGCAAGAAAAAGTGGAAGGACTCGGGCTCAGTCGGGCTCGGGTCTGATGTGATTCTGTTGGGTCCGGCTCAGCTTTTTTTTCCAGACCCGAGCAGGCCTTCAGCGAGTTCCAGGTCATTATCACTCGCTCTGTAAAATAACTTCCTCACATTCCCCCTTGCATCTCTTGCCCAAAACCTTTAATCTATGTCCCCTGGTCCTTGTACCATCAGTTAATGGAAACAGTTTTTCCTTGTCTAACTTAGCTAAACCTGTCATAAAATTGCACACCTCTATCAAATCTCCCCTCAATCTCCTTTGCTCCAAGGAGAACAACTTCAGCTTTTCCAATCTAACCTTGTAGCTAAGTTCCCACATCCCTGGAGCCATTCTGGTAAATCTCCTTTGCACCCTCTCAAGGACCCTCACATTAAAGTGTGGTGACCAGAACTGGATGCAGTACTCTCATTGGGGCCTAACCAGAATTTTATAAAGGTTCAGCATAACGTCCCTGCTTTTGTACTCAATACCTCTATTTATGAAGCCCAAGATCCCATATGCTTTACTAACTACTCACTCAATATGTCCTGCCACCTTCAAAGATCGATGCACATGCACCCCCAGGTCCCTCTGTTCCTGCACACTCTTTAGAACTGTACCATTAAGTCTATATTGCCTCACCCTATCCCTTCGGCCAAAATGCATCTCCTCACACTTCTCTGTATTAAATTTCATCTGCCAATGTCTGTCCATTCTGCTAGCACACCTACGTCTTGTTCCAGGTGATTGGTATCATCCTCACTGTTTGCCACACCTCCTAGTTTGGTATCATCTGAAAATTTTGAAATTCTACTCTGTATTCCGAGATCCAAATCAATAATATATAACAAAAAAAGCAGTGGTCCCAGCACTGACCCTTGGAGATCACCACTGTCTACCATCCTCCAGTCTGAAAATAAACATTTGCCACAACTTGCTGTTTTCTGTTCTCAAGCCAATTTTTGATCCAATTAGCCACTGATGCTCCTATTCCATGAGCCTCAATTTTGTTAACCAGTCTTTTATTAAAAGCTTTCTTAAAATCCATATAGACAACATCCACCACATTCCCCTTATCAACCTGCCATTTTACAAATCCATGCTGACTATCCTCAATTAACCCTAACCTCTCCAAGTACCTGTTGATTTTTTTCCCTGATTATTGTTTCCACAACCTTACCCACCACTGATGTTAAACTAATTGGCCTGTAGTTGCTGGGACTGTCCTTACACACTTTCTTGAACAAGGGTGTCATATTTGCCACTCTCCAAACCTCTGGCATCTCCCCCGTATCTAGGGAAGATTGGAAGATTATGGCAAGCCTTTCCTCTATCCCCACCCAACTTCCTTTAGCAACCTGGGGTGCAAGCCATTTGAACCATGTGATTTATCAATCCTAAGCATAGTCAGCCTTTCCAGTATCTCCCCCCTCTCAACTTTTACCTGATCCATTGCCTCTACTCTCTCTGCTTCTACCAATATTTTATCAGATTCCTCTTCCTTAGTAAACACCGATACAAAGTACTCATAAGTATTCTAGACTTGCCCTGCACCTCTAAGCATAAGTTATCCGCTTTAACCCACTCCACATCCATACACTCCACATACGTAAACCACACATACACACACACTCCAAATGCACACACTCCACATACGTAAACCACACATACACACACACTCCAAATGCACACACTCCACATACGTAAACCTCACATACACACACACTCCAAATGCACACACTCCACATACGTAAACCACACATACACACACACTCCAAATGCACACACTCCACATACGTAAACCACACATACACACACACTCCAAATGCACACACTCCACATACGTAAACCACACATACACACACACTCCAAATGCACACATTCCACATAAGCGCACTCCACATATACACATTCTGCGTATGCATGTTCCACATGGATATACTCCACATATGTGCACTTAACTTACACACACTCCACATATTTTCTTTGCCAATTTGAGAATGTATTTTGAATACTCATTTCACCGAGATATTGCACTGCAAAAGTTAACAGCACAATATATCGGGGTCTGTGTGATGAAATTTGTGTTGACATATTGTGGTCATTTACACCAGGATGTACAATTCAAGCCAAATGTTGATAGTTTGTGATGTGGTTGCATAAGCAGGAGTACTTGGTGGCTGTATATATTCCTCGGAGCTCTTAGTGGCAACAGGAGTAACATAGGATAAGCTTGGCCATTTTAATGAGGCACCCCTGGGGAAAGAAGATTGATTCATAGAACTTCTTATCATGTCTGTCAGATCTGTCTCAAAACCATTCCCCAGAATTATTATGATGTTCAGTTACTTTTTATGTCATCTAACAGGACAGCCTCTTTTGTAAAACAGCAGTGATATGATATGAGTGGCAGCTAATCTGTTTCTTTGGTGGTGTTGCTTGAGGAAGGACTTTTGGTCAGCAGACTCGGATAAAGTTTCAAAATAGCAATGTTGGAATTTGACATCCAGCTGAATAGTTGCTGAATATCTTATTGGAGGACAGTCCTCCCTTAGAATTGCACAGAGGTATCAGCCAAGACTATTGACCTAAGTCCTGGAATGGGTCTTAAACTAACAATCCTGTAACATGCAACAATTACATGATGTTGCCCAATGAGGAACTAATACACCAGTAAAGCCATTCTTTGTGATAGTCCATATGATAGCAATTATGCTGTCATCATTGTCCCCACGGGCTTCTTTGCTATGGAATGCTTCCCAACTCTGTACCTCCCTTTATTTCCACTGGTATGCATTATGGAATGTGGCAGGAGTTGGAATCAAGATGTCTTTGATATGATGAAGAAGAGTATTGGTCTCCTGTTGAAATGGAATCAGTGTATTTGATGGAGGAGCACCACCAGCAGTGTGAAGATGTACAAATGGCCAAGTATACACAGTGCACTAAAACTCCAATTGGGCCAAGATGGCTCAGGTGCCTCAAGGAGGACGACACATTGAGCTGTGTGGTGCAGCTGTGACTTAACTCAGATCCTGCTGGGGAGGGTTTAATATTTGAGAGAAGTCAAGCCGGCTGTTCTTAGTTATTCTGAATAACAATATCAAAGTAGTCTTGAGAAGCTATGGATTGAGGAAACAGTGAACACCTTCTTTGGATCACACGAGCTGCAGAGACCTCAGTTGGTGAGTAATCTGCTGTAGATTCTTTTTTCAAAGTTACATCTTGAAAAATTCATGGATATTGTTTCATTTTCTGACGTGGACATTTATTCTTGTTTACAGCGACCCTGCCTGCAGTATCTGGCCAATACAAGGACTCACTGCTCCAATGGAGTCAGGTAATGAGGAGAATACTGTTACTCCAATGCTCTCTCCAGAGCAGGTAGAGCACAGGTTAGATACAGAGTAAAGCTCCCTCTGCACTGTCCCATCAAACACTGCCAGGAGAGGTACAGCACAGGTTAGATACAGAGTAAAGCTCCCTCTACACTGTCCCATCAAACACTCCTCGGACAAGTACAGGAAAAAAGGGAAAAACAAAAAACGGGGTTAGATGCAGAGTAAAGCTCCCCTCTAAACTGTCCCCATCAAACACTCCCAGGGCAGGTACAGCACGGGGTTAGATACAGAGTAAAGCTCCCCTCTACACTGTCCCCATCAAACACTCCCAGGACAGGTACAGCACAGGGTTAGATACAGAGTAAAGCTCCCTCTACACTGTCCCCATCAAACACTCGAAAAAAAAATGTTAGATACAGAGTAAAGCTCATTCCCATTAAAGTCACCAGGTCAAAGACAAACATTCGGCAGAGCAAGTGAATAGCTTTGTGGGTGAGAATAAAAAGGGGTTAAATACAGGGTAAAGCTCCCGCTACACTGTTCCATCAAGCTCTCTTAAGTCAGGTACAGCATGGGTTAGATACAGAGCTTTGTGCAGAGGCTTGGTTCTCTTGGAATCCTTGCAGCAACAGAAAGAGAAGACTTTGGTCCATGAATCACAGATAGAGTCAGCCCCAGATATGTAAGGATAGTACTCTTCTTGTTCTACCCACTCTCCTTCATTAGTGTATTGTGAAAGCCCAGTTGTTGCTGTTAGAAGGCCCTATTCCAGAGGCAGGACCTGAGTTAGTCTGATCACAAGTCAAAGCACCTGTCAGTAAATATTCAAGCAAGTCTCTTTTGTATTTGACCTCAGTGATTATATAAATACCTATTTGTTTCTGTCAATGGCTAACTTTGTTTCTTGGTTATTTCTACAGCCAGCTCTTTGTGAATACTCTAATCCCTGAGCCTTTAGCTTGAAGTAATGGTGGGAATATGGAGAAGACACATAATTTGAGGACATCACAGCACTTCAGAATTCTCTGAGCTATTTCAGTAAATTTCAAACCATTCCTTTCTGAACTCAGAAGATATTTGCTTCTGGCCATGCTAGGTGATAAAGCACCACAGCTCCCCTTTTCTCCAAGAGATGAGGTGGGACTGCAGGCCTCATCAGCTAAATGAAGTCATTGAACAAATTCATAAATGTGAGATTAAACCCCTATCATATATGTGAGAGGGAGATGAATGGGCTATGAAGGAAGGCAGTGGGAAGTGACTATGTTTGCAGACTATATCCATGCTGCAGGATGGGAACCAACACCTTGATTCTGCAGCATTCTTTCTCAGGCAGCTCAATAAATGCTGATATATTTTTGGAGAAATTGGCAGGGTAGATGCTGACAGGCAGTTTCCCCTGGGCTGGAGTGTCTAGACCTAGGGGGCATAGTCTCAGGATAAGGGGTTGGCCATTTAGGATTAAGATGAGTGGAAATTTCTGCAGTCAAAGGGCTGTGAATATTTGGAATTTTTCTGCCCCAGAGGGCTATGAATGCTCAGTTGTTGAGTCTATTTCAGGTTGAGGTGCTAAGGGAACCAAGGGACATAGTATAGGATGGGAAAGCAGAGTTGATGTTGAAGGTTTGCCATGATCTTATTGAATGATGGAGCAGCCTCGAGAAGCCATATGACTTATTCTTCACTGAACTCTATTGGATGCATTTTGTTCTCCCCCAGGCGTCAGCACTCGGAGCTGGGACCCCAATTTGAATATTTAAATAAATTAAAATGAATGAATTAATGAACCTCACATCACCGCCTGATGTCCCACTGAGATCTTCGGCCCAGTGGCTGGCACTCCCACGCCTTCGGATCCCCGTCTGGCGAAATGAGGCGCCACACTGGTGGGAAGTGGGGGTGGGGGGAGGTAAGTTTCTCAGTGCAGGAGGGGGGGGGAATCAGGGTCAAAGTAACATCATTGTTGTAGGGGATGGTGGGAAGGGTTGGAGTTGAAAGTTTATGCAGTTTTGGGGGGGGAAGGTCAGATGGTAAAGGCAAGTGTTTTGGGGGAAGGGCAAATAATTAATTTCATTGTTATTGGGCAGGTGGGAGGGGGCAAAAGAAATGTATTTATTTTAATTCCATTTCCCTTAAAATATTTAAATTTCCCAGTCATGCTAACAGCCCTTTAAAAATGGCGTCAGCGCCATTGCTGGGGATGGACACTCCCCCCACCCCTCCACGTGATCGGGGTGGGGGAGGGGTGGCCCGGCCTGGCTATTTAAATGAGCCACCGCATGGAAGATTGTGACAGCTCCACGACATGCAACCCGCACGCACAGGCCGCTGTATTTTTCACTCGCCGCCGAACATGCACATAAAATTCAGTCCTATGTTTGTGTGAAGCTGGCTCTAACTCATCCCTTCATTTATATTCACATTCTCAGAACTCATACTGTGGAGCTGGCTCGAGGGGCCGAATGGCCTACTCCTGCTCCTATTTCATTTGAAACTGGGTGTCGAATGGGTGTGTGTATTTCTGTCTTGTGGCATTTTCTGCTCATCATCTTTTGACAAAGAAAAGTACACTTCATGCACAATGTGGACATGAATGAGGAATCACAGTTTTGACTTGCTTCTGCTGGATGAACATGAACTATTGGGGAAGGAACAGCACCCTGACTTCAGCTTTTAATTACAGGGGACACAACGTAATATGCAACATGGATAGGGAATACAATTTATGTGCAGTGTGAGCTGTGAGTTGGGGTGTAATAAATGTACAAACCAATGATGAATATGAAACGTGAAAGCGGGGAGGGACAAGCTTTCAACTCTGGTGTAACAAGACTGACTTGTAACTCTGCAGCATAGTGCAAATGAAGTTAAGAGGCTGCCACTCAGTAATCCTGAGATATCAGAGATTGTCAGTATCTTTATCTGTGAATGTGTCTACAGTGAAAAAACCTTTCTGTTATTGTACTGATAGGTCCTCATCTCCCAAGATGACTCAACAGATGCGAGATCTCCAGCTGGCTCATGGAAAGAGGTTGGTTGCTCCGTCCTCTCCTAATGCAGCAAAGAGGTTATACCGAAATCTTTCAGGAAAATTCAAAGTTAATTACACTTCATTCGATGAGACAAACTTGATGGGACGAAATGAAAAGAACAAGCAGCGGAAGTCCTGTGTGGTAAGGAAGTCTAAAGTTTCTACTTGATGATGATTGGATGTGTTTTGGATGGAAATAACTCTGAGCACTGCTGATGCACTGTGTTGCAATACTGTAGTTAGCTCTGTGCCATGCAGCTGGGTTGGAATCGCTAAACTTTGCATCAATTGCAACTTTCATTGGCTGCAAAAGTCAAAAAGGGAATTGATGATTGATTCAAATTGAGTGTTCTGTGTTGTTTATCTTTATACTGTATTTTCCCCTTAGTTTTAGTATCTCTGACCACTTCTGTAATGAGCTCCCATCTCCCCTGCAAAGCACAGTGTGCCTTTACCTGTCCAATATCCAGGATATAGCAAGAACCAGGGATGATGAGTTCGTCCCTGAGTGGTTTTAGGGTCAAATAAACAGACAAATGACAGGTTTTCTTGTAGGTTCAAAACAGAAAATTAACTATTTATTAAACAATATTCATTCTCTGAAATGTTCGCAATACCACTCACCCACACATTCACTCTCACATACACTTTCAAGAGAAGATAGAAGGTAAAGGGGAAGAGTTTAAGGTATGATAGGTATTCGTGGTTTATGGTAAAGCTGTTGAATCCTCCAAGGAGGACAGTCTCTTTTAAAGATGCAGGCCTGGGTGTTTGTAGTCATGAACTTGTGGAGGTGTTGTAGATTTCTGGTGGTTAAGACTTCAGACTGGAGCTGATGGTCACTTTCAGTTCTCTGCTGCAGCAAGTTGAAGTGTAGAGTTATCAACAAGGCTTTTTCTTTGTTCTGGTCCAATCCAACAACCTGTGGCTGGACTACCTTCTGTGATGTTGTTGTGATCTCTCCTCTCTCTCCAGAGGGCTACCTTTTATGGTCAAAATCCATCACATTAGCAATTTTGTTAGTTGACACATGGCCTTCTCCCCTGGTGTGACCACACAATAGACCAGGATGTGGAATCCACGGTTATCTATTGATGTCTATTATCTATTGATGGGTACCATCCTGTTATGATGTGCCTACTTCAGATCTTCTTTGTCTCAGAAGAACCCATTCAATTCAGCAATGTATTTTGATGGTTTCAGGATGGGTGTAGTTAACACCTGAGTCTGGAATGTATCCTTTTGTCCTTTCGAGACAGTGAGGCAGATTTTGAATACACGGGCTAGGTCATCAACCTTCGAAGGCCATCTTTGTAGCACATTGTCCACTTTTTAAAATAAAAGTCAATGTCAAAGAGTCTACATTGAATAATGTTCGTATCTTAAAATTTAAGAATATAATGTCTTTACTGGGCATGACAGTGAGCAGAACAAAAGACATGAACAGCTGCACTTCTCTCAACAGATTAGGTGGTCAGCCATTCACAGAATACAGATCAGCATTTGTCTACCAGATATGTGGAATAAACAGCCCCATAAGATGCTTGCATTGAATTAATTGGCTTTGCCCATTGATCAGTTTGAAGGATGGAATCCCATCCAAGAGCAATTGCAGCAACCTGCAGATGCACAGCAAAAACTTCCACAACTCTGTCTTGAACGGGGGCGGGGGGGGGGGGGGAGGGGGTGTACATTAGCCACTCGAAGATGTGTAATCTCTGCAGCCTGCAAAAGCAGTTACTAGTAACCAATTTAACCCGATATGACCCATAATAGATAATCCAACAAGTAATCCACGAGACACAGAAAGTCTTAATTTTTTATCACAGAATTGTTACAGCACAGAAGGCGGCCATTCGGCCCATTGTGTCTGTGCCGGCTCTCCGAAAGAGGGCAATTTACCTAGTGTCACCCACACCCCCCACCCCGCATTCTCCCCCTAGCCCTGAACATTCTTCCTTTTCACATAACAATCCAATTCCCCCTTAAATCCCCCTTGAACCTGTCTCCACCACACTCTCAGGCAGTGCATTCCAGATCCTAAACACTCACTGAACCTGCCTCCACCACACTCTCAGACAGTGCATTCCAGATCCTAAACACTCACTGAACCTGCCTCCACCACACTCTCAGACAGTGCATTCCAGATCCTAAACACTCACTGAACCTGCCTCCACCACACTCTCAGACAGTGCATTCCAGATCCTAAACACTCACTGAACCTGCCTCCACCACACTCTCAGACAGTGCATTCCAGATCCTAAACACTCACTGAACCTGCCTGCACCACACTCTCAGACAGTGCATTCCAGATCCTAAACACTCACTGAACATGCCTCCACCACACTCTCAGACAGTGCATTCCAGATCCTAAACACTCACTGAACCTGCCTCCACCACACTCTCAGACAGTGCATTCCAGATCCTAAACACTCACTGAACCTGCCTCCACCACACTCTCAGACAGTGCATTCCAGATCCAAAACACTCACTGAACCTGCCTCCACCACACTCTCAGACAGTGCATTCCAGATCCTAAACACTCACTGAACCTGCCTCCACCACACTCTCAGACAGTGCATTCCAGATCCTAAACACTCACTGAACCTGCCTCCACCACACTCTCAGACAGTGCATTCCAGATCCTAAACACTCACTGAACCTGCCTCCACCACACTCTCAGACAGTGCATTCCAGATCCTAAACACTCACTGAACCTGCCTCCACCACACTCTCAGACAGTGCATTCCAGATCCTAAACACTCACTGAACCTGCCTCCACCACACTCTCAGACAGTGCATTCCAGATCCTAAACACTCACTGAACCTGCCTCCACCACACTCTCAGACAGTGCATTCCAGATCCTAAACACTCACTGAACCTGCCTCCACCACACTCTCAGACAGTGCATTCCAGATCCTAAACACTCACTGAACCTGCCTCCACCACACTCTCAGACAGTGCATTCCAGATCCTAAACACTCAAGGAACCTGCCTCCACCACACTCTCAGACAGTGCATTCCAGATCCAAAACACTCACTGAACCTGCCTCCACCACACTCTCAGACAGTGCATTCCAGATCCTAAACACTCACTGAACCTGCCTCCACCACACTCTCAGACAGTGCATTCCAGATCCTAAACACTCACTGAACCTGCCTCCACCACACTCTCAGACAGTGCATTCCAGATCCTAAACACTCACTGAACCTGCCTCCACCACACTCTCAGACAGTGCATTCCAGATCCTAAACACTCACTGAACCTGCCTCCACCACACTTTCAGACAGTGCATTCCAGATCCTAAACACTCACTGAACCTGTCTCCACCACACTCTCAGACAGTGCATTCCAGATCCGAAACACTCACTGAACCTGCCTCCACCACACTCTCAGACAGTGCATTCCAGATCCTAAACACTCAATGAACCTGCCTCCACCACACTCTCAGACAGTGCATTCCAGATCCTAAACACTCACTGAACCTGCCTCCACCACACTCTCAGACAGTGCATTCCAGATCCTAAACACTCACTGAACCTGCCTCCACCACACTCTCAGACAGTGCATTCCAGATCCTAAACACTCACTGAACCTGCCTCCACCACACTCTCAGACAGTGCATTCCAGATCCTAAACACTCACTGAACCTGCCTCCACCACACTCTCAGACAGTGCATTCCAGATCCTAAACACTCACTGAACCTGTCTCCACCACACTCTCAGACAGTGCATTCCAGATCCGAAACACTCACTGAACCTGCCTCCACCACACTCTCAGACAGTGCATTCCAGATCCTAAACACTCAATGAACCTGCCTCCACCACACTCTCAGACAGTGCATTCCAGATCCTAAACACTCACTGAACCTGCCTCCACCACACTCTCAGACAGTGCATTCCAGATCCTAAACACTCACTGAACCTGCCTCCACCACACTCTCAGACAGTGCATTCCAGATCCTAAACACTCACTGAACCTGCCTCCACCACACTCTCAGACAGTGCATTCCAGATCCTAAACACTCACTGAACCTGCCTCCACCACACTCTCAGACAGTGCATTCCAGATCCTAAACACTCACTGAACCTGCCTCCACCACACTCTCAGACAGTGCATTCCAGATCCTAAACACTCACTGAACCTGCCTCCACCACACTCTCAGACAGTGCATTCCAGATCCTGAACACTCACTGAACCTGCCTCCACCACACTCTCAGACAGTACATTCCAGATCCTAAACACTCACTGCATGAAGAACTTTTTCCTCATGTCACCATTGTTTCTTTTGCCAATTACCTTAAATCTGTGCCCTCTCGTTCTCGATCTTTCCGCCAATGGGAACAGTTTCTCTCTATCTACTCTGTCCTGACCCCTCATGATTTTGAACACCTCTATCAATTCTTCTCCCAACCTTCTCTTTTCCAAGGCGAATAGCCCCAGCTTCTCCAATCTATCTACGTAACTGAAGTTCCTCATCCCTGGAACCATTCTCCAGAATCTTTTCTGCACTCTCTCTTATGCCTTCACAACTTTCCGAAAGTGTGGCACCCAGAACTGGATGCTGTCGGGTGTTTCCAATTGTGTGAGGGTCATTCAGCCTCGCTGGTCCCGACTGAATCCACTTATTTACAGTCGAAGGTCTGGACTTATTCTTATGAATCACACTGAATGATGATGAAAAATCGACACAGGTTTCAGATTTCGAATAATAAAAGTATGTTTAATATGTACAGCAAATCTTAACATGACAAAACCGATGTTAACGTTCCTATATGACTAACAACAAATAGATTACTTCCCTTTGGACTTCTTAAACTAAGCCCCTCCGTGTTCCTTTACTCACAGTCGGTTAACTCCCAACACTACACTGACCTCCTTTTCTAAGGTTTGGTCGGGACATGCAGAGGTAACTCTCCACATGGCTGTGAGTTGAGTATTCTGCAGGCTGCGGATGAAATGCTCACACTGCTGACTTTGGCAGTTGAGGCCAAATCATTAAATATATTCAAGAAAGAATTAGATATAGTTCTTAGGGCTAAAGGAATCAAGGGATATAGGGAGAAAGGGGGAACAGGGTACTGAGTTTGGATGATCAGCCATGATCGTATTGAATGGCGGTGCAGGCTCAAAGGGCCGAATGGCCTACTCCCGCTCCTATTTTCTATGTTTCTATGTTTCTAGGTAGAGGTTGGTACCCCAGACAACAACAGCACCACTCTTGCCAGCAGGTTTGTTCACAATGTTGGGGTTAGACCTGATAGAATGGAGTGCAGCAAGTTCAGATGGAGACAGGTTAGAGTGAGTGAGGGGAGCAGAGAAATTGAGATGCCCGATGTCTCGCCGACAGTTTTCAATGAAAAGATCAAGAGCGGGTAAGAGGCAAGAGGGAGGGATCCAGGTGGAGGGAGAATGCTGGAGGTAGGTGAATGGGTCTGCTGGTTGGGGGGAGGACTCCTGGTAAAAGAAGTGAGCCCGGAGGCAAAGGCAACCGAAGAAGAGTTCAATGTCACGCCGAGTGCAAAATTCATTGAGGTGGGGTCTCCATTCCATTCTCCCAGTTTCTCCATCTCTGACGCATCTGCACTGATGATGTAACCTTCCACAACAGCGCTTCTGATATGTCTTGTTTTTCCTCAACCAATGATTCCCCCCCGCACTGTGATTGACAGGGCCCTCAACCATGTCTGACCCATTTCCCACACCTCTAACCTCACCCATTCCCTTCCCTCCCAGATCCACGACAGGGTTCCCCTTGTCCTCACTTTTCACCCCACCATCCTCCACATCCAAAGGATCATCCTCCGCCATTTCCGCCCGTCCAGCGTGATGCCACTACCAAACACATCTTCCCCTCCCCTCCCCTGTCAGTATTCTGAAGAGATCATTCCCTCCGCGACACCCTGGTCCACTCCTCCATTACCCCCAACACCTTGTCCCCTTCCCACGGCACCTTCCCATGCAATCGCAGGAGTTGTAATACCTGCCCTTTTACCTCCTCTCTCCTCACTATCCAAGGCCCCAAACAAAGCAATTTATTTGTACTTCTTTCAATTTAGTATACTGCATTCGCTGGTCACAATGTGGTCTCCTCTACACTGGGGAAACCAAACTCAGATTGGGTGACCGCTTTGCGGAACACTTCCGCTCAGTCCGCAAGCATGACCCTGAGCGTCCGGTTGCTTGTCATTTCAACACACTCCCCTGCTCTCATGCTCACATCTCTGTCCTGGGATTGCTGCAGTGTTCCAGTGAACATCAACGCAAGCTCGAGGAACAGCATCTCATTTACCGATTTACACTACAGCCTGCCGGACTGAACATTGAGTTCAATAATTTCAGAGCATGACGGGCCCCCCTTTTTTATTTTTAGTTTTTTTTTCTTTTTTACTTTTAATTTTAATTTAGTTTAGTTTGTTTCATCATTCATTTTTTTACCATGTGCCAGCCCACTTTTTTTTTCATGTTTCTGCTTTTGGCTAGGGCTGTTCATTTTTCTGTCAATTCACACCCTCTCTGCGCTAACACTTTGTCTTTCAGCACACCATTAACACACTCTTTGCCTTTGCTCCATGACCTTCTTGTCAGTTATTCTCTGTGACCCTCTGTCCTATCAACACCTTCCCTTTTGTTATCTCTTGCCCTACCCCCGCTTTATTAGTTCAAAACCTATTACATTTCTAACCTTTGCCTGTTCTGATGCAAGTTCACTAACCTGAAACATTAACTCTGTTTCTCTGTCCACAGATGCTGCCAGATCTGCTGAGTATTTCCAGAAATTTTTATTTTTATTACTGAAGTTAAACTGACTGGTCTGTAGTTGCTGGGCTTATCTTTACAGCCTTTTTTGAACAAGGGTGTAACATTTGCAATTCTCCAGTCCTCTGGCATCACCCCCGAGTCTAAGGAAGACTGAAAAATTATGGCCAGTGCCTCTGTGATTTCCACCCTCACTTCCCTCAATATCCTTGGATACATCTCATACGGTCCTGGTGCCTGAACAAATTTAAGTACAGCCAGCCTATCCAATACCTCCTCCTTATCTATTTTCAACCCTTCAAGTGTCTGAATTACCTCCTCTTTCACCATGACCTGCACAGCGTCTTCTTCCTTGGTAGAGACAGATGCAAAGTATTCATTTAATATCTCAGTCATGGCCCCTGCCTCGATGTGTAAATCTTCTTTTTGGTCCCTAATCGGCTCCACTCCGCCTTTTGACACCCTTTTACTATTTATATGCCTATCGAAGACTTTTGGATTCCCTTTTATGTTAGCTGCCAGTCTCTTTTCATACTTTCTCTTTGCTTCTCTTATTTGCTTTTTCACTTCCCCTCTGAACCTTCTATATTCAGCCTGGTTCTCAGTTGTATTATCCACCTGACAGCTGTCATAAGTACACTATTTCTTCTTCATCTTAATTCTCTATCTCTTTGGCCAACCAGGGATCTCTGGATTTGTTTGCCCTTCCTTTCCGCTTCTTAGGAATATACCTTGACTGTGCCGGAACTAACTTTTCTTTAAAGGAAGCCCATTATTCAGTTACCATTTTGCCTGCCAACCTTTGAGTCCAATTTACCTGGGTCAGATCCATTCTTAACTCATTGAAGTTGGCTTTCCCCCAGTTAATTATTCTTACTCTGGATTGTTCCTTGTCCTTTTCCATAGCCAAGCTAAACCTTATGATACAATGATCACAGTCTCCTAATTGCTCCCCTACTTAGACTGTATCTACTTGGCCCACCTCATTCCCAAGAACCAGTTCTTGCAGTGCCTCCTTTCTCATTGGATGGAAACATATGGCTGTAGAAAATTCTCCTGAACACACTCTAAGAACTCTTGCCCCTCTCTGCCCTTTACACTATTACTATCCCAGTCTATATTCGGATAATTAAAGTCCCCCATTATAACCACTCTATAATTCTTGCACCTCTCTGTAAAGTCCTTGCAAATTTGTCCCTCTCTCTCTTTCCCCCGAGTTGGTGGGCTATATACTACACTGAGCAATGTAATTGCACATTTTTGGTTTCTCAGCTCTCCTTCTTAAGCAGTCCCTAGGGAACGAGGATGACTTTCTTCCACTCCAGGGTTGTGGATCCTTAGGTGACTGAATATTCCAATTCTGGATCCACACACTCTGCCACAGGTGGAGCAGGTGGTGTTTGATGAGGCGAGTGAAGGGGATGCTCAAATTTCTGAACGCAGCTTCCACTGTTTCACTTGGTCACTGACTGGGCATGTCGACGTTGTTCGAACTGGCTGTCACCTTCGCGGATGCTTCCTCTCCATTTTAGGCGGTCTCGGGCAAGAGATTCCCACGAATCAGTGGAGATGTCACATTTTTTCAGAAAGGCTTTAAGGACATCCTTGTAGCGTTTCCTCTGCCCTCCTGGTAACCTCTTGCTGTGACGGAGCTCGGAGTAGAAAGCTTGTTTTGGGTGTCTTGTGTCAGGCATGTGGACCATGTGGCCCACCCAATGTAACTGACTAGCGATGACCAGTGTCTCGATACTGGGGGTGTTGGCCTGAGAGAGGACACTGATATTGGAGCACCTGTCCTGCCACTGAATTTGCAGGATCTTACGAAGGCACCGCTGGTGATATCTCTCCAGAGCTTTGAGATGTCTGCTGTACAGTGTCCATGTTTCCGACACATACAGGAGGGCAGGTAACACTGTGGCCCTGTAGACCATGAGCTTGGTGCCAGGTTTGAAGTCTTTGAAGGCTGCACTGGCACACTGGAGGCGATGCCGAGTTTCATCGTCGCTGTCTGCCTTTGCTGAGAGGAGGCTCCCAAGTTATGAGAAGTGATCCACATTGTCCAGTGGTTCGCCGTGGATCTTGATAATCGGGGGGCAGTGTTGTGCTGTGGGAGCAGGCTGGTAGAGGACTTCCGGATGTTTAGCTTAAAGCCCATTCTGTCATACGTCTCCGTGAATTCATCGATGAAGGTTTGAAGCTTGGCCTCTGAGTGTGCGGATACGCAAGCATCATCAGCGTACTGCAGCTCGATGACAGAGGTTGGAGTGGCCTTGGTTCTGGACTGGAGGCGACGTAGGATAAATAGTTTCCCGCTCATCCTATAGAGTAGATCTACTCTGACAGGGAGCTTCATGGAGATGAGGTGGAGTGTTGTGGCAAGGAAGATGGAAAAGAGCGTTGGTGCGATGACGCAGCCTTGCTTGACCCCAGTTTGCATTCGGATTGGGTCAGTGGCAGATCAGTTGGCAAGGATTACAGCTTGCATGTTGTCATGCAGCAGGCGGAGGATGGCGACAAATTTCTCTGGGCAGCTAAATTTAAGCAGTATGTTCCATAATCCCTCCTGGTTGATAGAGTCAAAGGCCTTTGTGAAGTCAAAGAAGGCCATATATGGAGGTTGCTGCTGCTCCCTACATTTTCTTTGGAATTGTCTTGCCTTGAAGATCATATCCACTGTGCCTCTTGATGGACAGAATCCAAATTGTGATTCCAGTAGGAACTCTTCAGCCACAGGGAGGAGGTGGTTGAGAAGGGCTCTTGCGATGACCTGCCCTGTGGCAGACAGCAGCGATACCCCTCTGCAACCTCCGCAGTCGGTCTTGTCACCTTTTTTGAAGAAGGTCACAATTACGGCGTCTCGGAAATCCCTGGCATGCTCTCCTCCTTCCAGATGAGGGAGATGAGACCATGTATTTGTGACAAGAGTGCCTCTCTGATGTACTTTAGAATTTGGCAGGAATTCCGTCTATGCCGGGAGCCTTATTGTTTATGCAGTTTTTTTTTTTAGCTCCAGCCAAATAATCACCTCCAAGAGCAGCACCCAATTATTATTTATTTATTTATTTTTAGAACATTACAGCGCAGTACAGGCCCTTCAGCCCTCGATGTTGCGCCGATCATCTGACCTACACTATTCCACTTTCATCCATATGTCTATCCAATGACCACTTAAATGCCCTTAAAGTTGGCGAGTCTACTACTGTTGCAGGCAGGGCGTTCCACGCCCCTACTACTCTCTGAGTAAAGAAACTACCTCTGACATCTGTCCTATATCTTTCACCCCTCAACTTAAAGCTATGTCCCCTTGTGTTTGCCATCACCATCCGAGGAAAAAGACTCTCACTATCCACCCTATCTAACCCTCTGATTATCTTGTATGTCTCTATTAAGTCACCTCTCCTCCTCCTTCTCTCTAACGAAAACAACCTCAAGTCCCTCAGCCTTTCCTCGTAAGACCTTCCTTCCATACCAGGCAACATCCTAGTAAATCTCCTCTGCACCTTTTCCAAAGCTTCCACATCCTTCCTATAATGCGGTGACCAGAACTGCACGCAATACTCCAGGTGCGGTCTCACCAGAGTTTTGTACAGCTGCAGCATGACCTCGTGGCTCCGAAACACGATCCCCCTACTAATAAAAGCTAACACACCATATGCCTTCTTAACAGCCCTATTAACCTGGGTAGCAACTTTCAGGGATTTATGTACCTGGACACCAAGATCTCTCTGCTCATCTACACTACCATGAGAGGTATAGACAGGGTGGATAGCAAGAGGCTTTTTCCCAGAGTGGGGGTTTCAATTACTAGAGGACACGAGTTCAAAGTGAAAGGGGAAAAGTTTAGGGGGGATATGCGTGGAAAGTTCTTTACGCAGAGGGTGGTGGGCACCTGGAACGCATTGCCAGCGGAGGTGGTAGATGCGGGCACGATGGAGTCTTTTAAGATGTATCTAGACAGATACATGAATGGGCAGGAAGAAAAGAGATACAGAACCTTAGAAAATAGGCGACATGTTTAGAGAGAGGATCTGGATCGGCGCAGGCTTGGAGGGCCGAAGGGCCTGTTCCTGTGCTGTAATTATCTTTGTTCTTTGTTCTTTGTACCAAGAATCTTCCCATTAGCCCAGTACTCTGCATTGCTGTTACTCCTTCCAAAGTGAATCACCTCACACTTCTCCGCATTAAACTCCATTTGCCATCTCTCAGCCCAGCTCTGCAGCCTATCTATGTCCCTCTGTATCCTACAACACCCTTCGACACTATCCACAACTCCACCGACCTTCGTGTCATCCGCAAATTTACTAACCCACCCTTCTACACCCTCATCCAGGTCGTTTATAAAAATGACAAACAGCAGTGGCCCCAAAACAGAACCTTGCGGTACACCACTAGTAACTAAACTCCAGGATGAACATTTGCCATCAACCACCACCCTCTGTCTTCTTTCAGCTAGCCAATTTCTGATCCAAAGCTCTAAATCACCTTCAACCCCATACTTCCGTATTTTCTGCAATAGCCTACCGTGGGGAACCTTATCAAACGCCTTACTGAAATCCATATACACCATATCCACGGCTTTACCCTCATCCACCTGTTTGGTCACCTTCTCGAAAAACTCAATAAGGTTTGTGAGGCACGACCTACCTTTCACAAAACCGTGCTGACTCCAAGTGGGCCTTTGCCTTGAAGATTACTGCTGAGCAATAGAGAGCTTTTGAATAGAGAGAGATTTACTCTGTATCCAACCCATTTACATTTATTTATTTATTAATAAGATGGCCTTTGTTCCCCAGGCCCCTTTTATGTATTTTATGTTGAGGGAGCCTTTATTCCTCAGACTCCCCTTATGTACATTTTAAATAAATAATTTTATTAAAATCAGTTAAATAAAACAAAACTCAAATTAAAATTCCATTCTTGGCATCGATAATGCACTCCAGTCCCTGCAGTGCCGACCGGACGTGGAAGGCCTCAAGCGTACTGGCAGACACCGCATGCTCCTTCTCCAGGGATCCCCGGGCGTGAACGTAACCGCGGAACAGGGGCAGGCGAACAGGGTGGATGGACCTACTACGGCCCGCAGCCTGGACCTGTGAATTGTCACCTTGGCCAGGCCCAGGAGCAGACCGACGAGGAGATCCTCCTCCCGGCCCACGCCCCTCCGCACCGGGTGCCCAAAGATCAGGAGCGTGGGGCGGAAGTGCAAACAAAAATTGAGGAGCAGCCCCTTTAAATATTCAAAGAGGTGCTACAACCTCGTGCACTCCATATATACATGGAACACAGACTCGTCCAGGCCGCAGAAATTACAGGCAGCCTGGGAGCCCGTGAACCTACTTAAAAGACTATTGTAAGGGACTGCCCTGTGCAGCACCCTCCACCCCAGGTCCCCCGATGTAAAGGGGGAGGACTCCCACGTAGAGAGACCTCCACCGGGGTTTCCCCTCACCGCCAGATGGCAACATGGACCGCCATGGCATGTCCAGGCGGCAGATGAGGGTGAGGAAGTGGAGAGTGTGCAGGAGCAGCCCGTACAGGGACCAGCTCCCGAGGACGGTTTCAGGGCCTGGGTCCGATGATCAAATCTGGCCGAGCGGGGTTCCGCTCAGCTGGAAGCGCTCCACACTCCCGAACCCCCTCGTCACTCCCAGGGAGGGGCATCCTGGGAGCTTCAGCTACTCCTCCACCCGTAGATCCGTCCCCAGAGTCGGCCGCCCGGACAGCTGAGGCACTCTCCTCCACCGGCGGTGGAGCGCCCTGACTGGAGGCGACCATGTTCAAGACTCTGACTAGATCCCGATAAAAGACAGGCAACTCCCTCGGAGAGGCGCGACTAACGGACTCCACCGGGAGCTGCATGTCATCTTGAAGGCAGTGACACTGGCAGAGAAAATACGTCGCCAGTGCACACCATCTGGGAGGACGCTCAACGTACAGGTATCTCTGCAAGGTCCGAAGGTGGAGAGTCACAGCCTGGGTGCGGACGCACACCAGCGACTGGCCGCCCTCCTCAATCGGGAGACTCAGGACCGCGGCAGAGACCCAGTGTTTCCTCTTGCTCCAGAAGAAATCGACGAGTTTCTTCTGGATCTTGGTGGCAAATGCAGGGGTTGGGGCCAAAGTGACCAACCGGTACCACAGCATGGAGGCCACCAGTTGGTTTATGACCAGCGCCCGGCCCCTGTAGGAAAGCACTCGGAGCAGTCCTATCCAGCACCCCAGCCGAGTGGTGACTTTCGCCTCCAACTCCTGTCAGTTTGCCGGCCAGGCTTCCTCAGTGGGGCTAAGGTGGACTCCCTGATAGAAGAGGTGTGTGGTACTCCACGCAAAAGGTGTCAACTCCTCCGGCAGGGAGTCCACCCGCCACTGACCTACCAGGAGACCGGAACATTTCTCCCAATTGATCCTCGCGGATCAACGGGATCTGTGACCGCGAGGAGCACGTCGTCGGCGTAAGCCGAGAGGACGACCCGCATGCCTGGCCCGCGCAGAGCCAAACCTCTCAACCTCCTGCGAAGCAGGCACAGGAATGGCTCCACGAAGATGGTATACAATTGGCTGGACATGGGGCATCCCTGACGCACTCCTCTCCCAAAATGAAGGGGCACTGTCAAGGACCCATTAACTTTGACCAGACACTCTGCAGCAAGGTATAAAAGTCAGACCCGGGCCACAAAATGCAGCCTGAGTCCAAATACGCGCAGAGTCCTGAAAAGGTATTCGTGATCCACCCTGTCGAACGCCTTCTCCTGATCGAGGGAGAGAAAGGCAACCGACAGACCAGTCCTCTGGGAAAGATGGATCAGGTCCCGGACCAGGTGGATGTTGCCCTGGATGGACTGGCCTGGGACTGTGTAGGACTGGTTGGGGTGGATCATGTGGGCCAGCATGGAGCCCATGCGGGCAGACATAGCCCGGGCAAAGATCTTATAATCCATGCTGAGGAGGGAGACTGGGTGCGAGTTCTTAAGCAAGCAGAGATCACTCCCCTTCGACAGCAGGATGATGACCGCCCTGTGCCATGAGCAGGGCATCTCCCCGGTTGCCAGGCCTTCCCCCAGGATGTCCCAGAACACCCTGAGGAACTCCACGGTCAGCCCGTCCAGCCCCGGGGATTTGCCCCTCGAGAGCTGGTGCAGGGTGCTGGTCAGCTCCGCCAATGTTAGTGGAGCCTCCAATCCTTTGGTGCCCTCCGGGCTGACCTTCGGCAGGTCCTCCCACAACTCTCCGTGCGCATTGTCGCTGGACAGATGCGGAGAGAACAATGCACTGTAATAGGTACGGACCAGGAGGCCCATTCCCTCCGGATCCATGATGAGAGGAGACTTGGTGGGAGACACGAGGGAGTGCACCGCCATCTGGCGATGGATTTAAAGGTTGTCCTCCGTGCCTCACACCGAGTCCCCATCCTCCTCCGGGTCGTCACCGCCAGCGGCCGACATACCCACGACACATTGTGGGGTGGACGCCCCGGCCACGCCAGCTGGTCCCGCTTCCGTCACGATCCCACCCCCAGGATCGATGGCAGAGGAATCCTCTCTGGGTTCTACTGTGGAACTGGAGCCTATGGGTACCAGTGGTTCAGGGCCCCCCTCCACATACGTCCCCAGGCCAATGAGCGAGACAGTAGTTCTCGACCTGGAAATCCAGCCGGAGCCGGGACTGGAGGCAGAGCGAGGAGGCCATCTCCCGCCCCACCAGCGCCCCCAGGCCCAGCAGACAAGGCAGCATTTTCAACTGCAACTGGGTCGGGTACATCATGGTCGGGAGTGGATTTTAGCTGGAAGTGCTGACCCTTTGGGGCCTCATCCTCCCCTCCACTCAGGGCATCCGACCCAGTGGCAGAATGGGAGGTTTCTTCAAGAGCGTCCCCAGCCTCCCCCACCACAAGCAGGGCTCCACTTGTTCCTTCAGGAGGGACCACTTGGTCAGGGGTCTCCCCGTCCGCTCCATCCTGGGTAGGGAGCTCCTGCCCAGGCTTTACAGCCTTGATGGTGGTGCTGACAGGGGGAACCTGGGGACCCGAACCAGGAGACAGCTCCCCCCCACCAAGGGGTGCCTTCTCCTCTTTTTCCCACTAAGGCGCGGAGGCTCACAGACCTCCATGTCATCGGAGACCTCCACCTCGGCACCCTCCTTTTGCTTGGATATCCCTGGGCCTGAGCCCAGCCCTGGGGCAGGTAGGTTCCCCAGGAGCGGGCCTTTGGCTGAGCTCAGACTCAGGTTGTGCCATAGTGTCCAGGGCTTGCGCCTCTTTGTGTTTATTCTTTCTCCGCATCTTCCTTCCACTCGGACGGGCACTCCGCTCACCGTCGGAGCCCGTGAAAACCCCCGTCTCCGGAACCGCCTGAGCGGATCTGTTGGAGGTGTAGGGGGAGTGGGATGAGGTGCAGCAGTGCCACCCTGGGCTGCTGAGGTTGAGTTGGCGTGGCACCACGCCCCGTCTGAGGTCCAGAAGATGAGCGGGACTGGGGTTATCCCTGACCTCATCTCCCCCAGATGGTGCAGGTGGGGGAGGAGGAGCTCACTGAGAATGAAGGGTGGGATATTTAACAACATTATCCACTGTGTGGTGACCCCCAGAGGGTCCACCGGCAGGAAGAATCCCCCCCACAGTGAGCCCCTTACTCAGGGCCAGATATACCGCTTGTTTGGCTTCAGGAAGAACACAGACTTCCTGTACCGACAACCTCGGCCATTGCCTTCATGCAAGCCTCAATAGACATGTTGGGGTGGGCATAGCCCTTCACCCCATGGCCAGAAGTGATCAGCTTGAAAGGTGATGGGGCTGCATGGGCAGCCACAGAGGCTGTAGCCGCACAGGTATTAGAGGGCCCTGCCGCTGGCACAGATGGACGTCATGGGTCAAGAGCTGAACCCCACCCCAGTTATAGGCCTGCAGATTTCAAATAAAGCAAAGAAAAATAAATAAATAGTCAAATAAATAAATAAGAAGTAATAAGGTAGGGGAGAGGCAGAGGGTGTGCTGAAGAGGAAAAAGGAGGCTGAGAGTGATGACTTGCTTCACCGAGGTGGGAAGACAGAGAACAGTTCAATCAAACAGTCATTCACAAACTCTTCTGGTCTTCCGGTTGGGGAGAGGTCTCTTCACTGGGTCGGCTGAAAGCTGCCCAGGCACTACCTGTCTTCTGCTTTCTTCGTAGCCAGGCAGCTTCAGCTGACCCAGGCTGGGCAATAGGGGTGAGGAGGGAGCTTCCTTGTATGTTTCGCACAACTGCACAGCTCCCTGCAGAATTGTACAGCCCCACTCCTTGTTCTTCTGGCCTCTCCCACCTCTCCCAACAGTCCAAATCAAATTCAAGTCTGGTGCTCGACACCCGCCTCGAAACACAGCCTTATGTTTGAAAAGTCTTTTCCTCCTTTGTAGCAAAAGTTGTTCAAAATGTTGCAGCTCTCTCCTCAGCCCTCCCTCTCCAGCAGCACCTCCTCCAACTGACTGCAACACTGTCAGCTGTTCCTTGTTGCTGCAATCAGCAGTCAGCAATTCAATTAGGCAGCAGCGAACCCTGTTTTTTTCTTCTTCTAACCCTTTTTTTTCCTTTTTTTTGTTGAGGGAGGTTTACTCTATCTCTAACCCCGTTTTTTTTAAGGTAGCCTTTATACCCCAGGCCCTTTTTATGTATGTTATGTCGAGGGGGGCCTTTATTCCTCAGGACCCCTTTATCTACATTTTTAAAATAACTTTATTAAAATCGAATAAATAAAACAAAACTTAAATAAAAATTCAATTTTCGGCATCGATGATGCACTCCAGCCCTGCGGTGCCCACCGGTCGCAGAAGGCCTCAAGCATACCAGCAGACACCGCATGCTCCTTCTCCAGGGACACCCGGACGTGAATGTAACCGCGGAACAGGGGCAGGCAAACAGGGTGGATGGACCCACTATGGCCCGCAGCCTGGACCTGTGAATTGCCACCTTGGCCAGGCCCAGGAGCAGACCAACGAGGAGATCCTCCTTCCGGCCGACGCCCCTCCGCACCGGATGCCCAAAGATCAGGAGCGTGGGGCTGAAGTGCAGCCAGAACTTGAGGAGCAGCCCCATTAAATTTGCAAACAGGGGTTGCAACCTCACACACACCCTATATACGTGGAACACAGACTCGTTCAGGCTGCAGAAATTACAGGCGGCCTGGGAGTCCATGAACCTACTTAAAAGTCTATTACACGGGATTGCCCTGTGCAGCACCCTCCATCCCAGGCCCCCAATGTAAAGGGGAAGGATTCCCGTGTAGAGAGACCTCCACCGGGGTTTCCCCTCGCTGCCAGATGGCAACACGACTGCCAGGGCATGTCCGGCCGGCTGACGAGGGTGAGGAAGTGGAAAGTGGCAGCCAACCCTGTCCAGTACCTGCCCTGGGAGTGTTTGCTGGGACAGTGAGAGGGAGCTTTACTGTGTTTCTAACATGTGCAGTACCTGCCCTGGGAGTGTTTGCTGGGACAGTGAGAGGGAGCTTTACTGTGTTTCTAACATGTGCAGTACCTGCCCTGGGAGTGTTTGATGGGACAGTGTAGAGGGAGCTTGGTTTGATTGATGCTAGCACTAGCTGCGTTATATTAAAAGTGTAACATTCCTCAACACTAATACTTCACCTCAATAGATGTAAGAGATTGAAAAAAAGTAAACAAAGGTTCTATTTAAGATGCTGATAATGATGTAATGTTTGACATCTGTACACTGGTATTATCAGATTGGAAGCGGTAGAAGGGATTCTGGTAGGGTGTATCCCATTTCTTATTAATACGGGTGACACTGAAGCAAGAATAAAACATACAGTAAGTTTGATCCAGGGGACTGCAGGTGGGTGGTATTCAGTGGAGGCAAATCCTGACAAATCCATTATTACATGTAATTGTAGATAGGAGTAACCCATGACCCCTACTACCTAGAAGGACAAGGGCAGCAGATGCATGGGAACATCACCACCTTTAAGTTCCCCTCCAAGTCACACACCATCCTGACTTGGAACTATATCGCCGTTCCTTCACTGTCACTGGGTCAAAATCCTGGAACTCCCTTCCTAACAGCACTGTGGGTGTACCGACCCAACATGCACTGCAGTGGTTCAAGAAGGCAGCTCACCACCACCTTCTCAAGGGCAATTAGGGATGGGCAATAAATGTTGTTCTAGCCAGAAACACCCACATCCCATGAATGAATAAAAGAATTACACGGGCAGGCTACCCAAATACCCTCGTAATGCACCAATTGCTCAAGGTTCTTTATCAAGTTGAGTGCCATGCTGAGCACAATCTTTGTTCACAACATGTGAGGCTCTCCGGAGCAGAAGTCTTTGCTTCTGTTTGAGAGCAGAGTGTATATTATGGGCAGCTGTTGCAATGAAACTTGATCTGTGTGGTTAAACCAATTACAACTTGAAGTGATGACAGCAGTAGACAGACACTACTAGAACTGAAACTTCCACCCACTCGCTTTACTGCACCAAATATATTATATACACAACATCAAAATGTGAAAAAAAAAACAATTTCCTATTTGATTTTTTAGAATTTTCATAGTAACGAGGCGGTCTTTCAGGCTGTGGAACAGCAGGATCTTGATGCTGTCCAGATGCTTCTAAACCTCTACAGCACAGAGGAACTGGATTTGAACACACCAAACAGTGAAGGCTTGATGCCTTTAGACATTGCTATCATGACCAACAATGTGCCCATGGCCAAGATGCTTCTGCAGGCTGGAGCTAAGGAAAGCCCACACTGTAAGTCAACAGGGGTTTCAATCTTTAATTGATGGCATCAGCATCCTTCAGATGAAAATAAAACACCCCAGTTCCTTTGATGAAGGCAACTATGAGTGAGTGAGTCTGTGTGTTTGTATATGAGTGAGAGTGTGTGTTTGTGTATGAACGAGTGTGTGTGTTTGTATATGGGTGCGTGTGTTTAGGTGTATGTTAGTGAGTGCGTTTATATTAATGAGTGTGTGTATGTTGTTTGAAGACACAATTGGCATTGGGTGAGATGTTTTCCACAGGTGAAAGATCCTGTCAATACTTACAACCTGGACTCGCGTGCAAAGAATTCCCATGTGTGGAAGGCCCCTGAAGAGTAGGTACTCAGGATTCCAGCAGGAGTCTTTTGGAGGAGGGTCGTAACTGAAGAGAAAGGAAAAAAACCTCCACAGTTGACTCGCTTGCTGTGATTTCAATGGTTCATGAAAGCATTGTATGCAAACATGGTTACTCTCATCTAAAGAGCCTAGAGGGGCTTCCAAGCTTGGAGTTAAGAGATACTGTAGGGCAGAGCAGAGAGAGCTTTACTCAGTATCTAACTCAGCTATGCCTGCCCTGGGAGTGTTTAATGGGACAGTAAGAGGGAGCTTTACTCTATAGCTAACCCCATTTTTTCTTCTGTATCTAACCCATTTTTTTTTTGGGAAGCCTTTATACCCCAGACACCTTTTATGTATTTTATGTCGAGGGGACCTTTATTCCTCAGTTCCCCTTTATATACATGTTATAAAATAGATAAATAAAACAAAACTCAAATTAAAAATGCCATTCTCAGTGTCAATGCTGCACTCCAGTCCCTGCGGTGCCCACTAGTCGCAGAAGGCCTCAAGCGTACCGGCGGACAGCGCATGCTCCTTCTCCAGGGACTCCTAGGCGCAAACGTAACCAGAGGGCAACATGGATCGCCACGGCATGTCTGGCCGGTTGACGAGGGGGAGGATGGGAGAGTGTGCAGGAGCAGCCCATACAGGAAACCCCTCTATGCTGTGTGAAATGGCATGGAAGGCATTTCCAAGAGACGGCTGAGGTTGTGCAGGACCAGCTGCCAAGGAAGGTTTCGGTGCCTGAGTCCGATGAGCAGTTCTGGCCGAGTGGGGGTCAGCAGTGAGGGGCGTCCCGGGGGCTTCGGCTACTCCGTCCGTCCGTCGGTCCGTCCCCGGAGCTGGCCGCCCGGACAGCCAAGGTGCTCTCCTCCACTGGCGGGGGAGCGCCCTTACCAGAGGCGACCATGTTCCAGACTCTGAATAGATCCTGGTAAAAGACAGGCAACTCCCTCAGAGAGGCACAGCTAACCTTCTCCACTGGTATCTACGTGTCGTCTTGAAGGCAGTGCCCCTGGCGGTAAAAATAAACTGCCAGCACAAATCACCTGGGAGGACTCTCGACGTACAGGTATCTCTGCAGGGTCCGAAGGTGGAGAGTCGCAGCCTGGGTGTGGATGCACACCAGCGGCTGGCCGTCCTCTTCAACTGGGAGACTCAGGACCGCGGCAGAGACCCAGTGTTTCCTCTTGCCCCAGAAGAAATTGACGAGCTTCTTCTGGATCTTGATGGCAAATGCAGAGGGTGGGGCCAAAGTGACCAACCGGTACCACAGCATTGAGGCCACCAGTCGGTTTATGACCAGTGCTCGGCCCCTGTAGGAAAGCACTCGGAGCAGTCCTGTCCAGCACACTAGCCGTGTGGTGACTTTCGCCTCCAACTCCTGCCAGTTTGCTGGCCAGGCTTCCTCAGTGGGGCTAAGGTGGACTCGCAGATAGAGGAGGTGCGTGGTGCTCCTCCGATAGGGAATCCACCCGCCACTGACTCACCAGGAGTCCGGAACATTTTTCCAAGTTGATCCTCGCGGAGGACGCGGCAGAAAAGGTCTGCTGGCACTCGCTCATCCTCTGCAAGTCAACGGGATCTGTGACCGTGGGGAGCACGTCACCAGTGTAAGCCAAGAGGCTTAGCACCGCAGCTTCACAGCTCCAGGAACCCGGGTTTGATTCTGGGTACTGCCTGTGCGGAGTTTGCAAGTTCTCCCTATGACCGCGTGGGTTTTCTCCAGGTGCTCCAGTTTCCTCCCACAGCCAAAGACTTGCAGGTTGATAGGTAAATTGGCCATTGTAAATTGCCCCTAGTGTAGGTAGGTGGTAGGGAATATGGGATTACTGTAGGGTTAGTATAAATGGGTGGTTGTTGGTCGGCACAGACTCGGTGGGCCGCAGGGCCTGTTTCAGTGCTGTATCTCGAAATAAAATAAAAATAAATAAAATCCGCATGCCCGGCCCGCGCAGAGCCAAACCCGTCAACCTCCTGCGAAGCAGGCATAGGAATGGCTCCACGCTGATGGTATATAATTGGCCAGACATGGGGAATCCCTAAACGCACTCCTCTCCCAAAATGAAGGGGCACCATCAAGGACCCATTAACTTTGACCAGACACTCTGCGGCGGCGTATAAAAGTCGGACCTGGCCACAAAATGCGGCCCAAGTCCGAATGCGAGCAGAGCCCCAAAAAGGTATTCGTGATCCACCCTGTCGAACGCCTTCTCCTGATCGAGGGAGAGAAAGGCGACCGACTGACCAGTCCTCTGGGAAAGATGGATCAGGTCCCGGACCAGGTGGATGTTGTCCTGGATGGACCGGCCCAGGACCATGTAGGACTGGTCGGGGTGGATCATGTGGGCCAGCACGGAGCCCAGGCGGGTAGACATAGCCCGGGCAAAGATCATATAATCTGCACTGAGGAGGGAGACCGGACTCCAGTTCTTAAGCAGGCGGAGATCGCCCCGTTTTGGCAGCAGGACGATGAGCGCCCTGCGCCACAAGGGGCATCTCCCCAGTCGATAGGCTTTCCCCCAGGAGCGCGTGTAATCGTCCTCCAGGATGCCCCAGAATGCCCTGAGGATCTCCACGGTCAGCCCGTCCAGCAGCGGGGATTTGCCCCTCGAGAGCTGGTGGAGGGCGCTGGTCAGCTCTGCCAGTGTGAGCGGAGCCTTTAATCCTTTGGCTGACCTGCGGCAGGTCCTCCCACAAAACTCTGCGCGCGTCCTCGCTGGACGGATCCGGAGAGAACAACGCACTGTAATAAGTACTGACTAGGAGGCCCATTCCCTCCAGATCCGTGATGGAAGATCTGTCGTCGGCCAGCAGCTCGACGAGCTGTTTACGGACTCTCCGCCATTTTTCCAGCGAGTAGAAGAAGGGTGAGGCACGGTCCAACTCTTCCAGGATCTGGATCCGCGACCTCACGTGCGTGCCTCGGGACCCTATGAGCTGCAGGTCCCTCAGCGCGACCTTCTTCTCTTTGTACGCCTGCCACAGGGCCGGGTCCACGATGGCATGACCGAGGCGGGACTCCAAGTTGAGCACCTCCCTCTCTCGGCGCCTGATCTCGGCTTCCCGCCTCTTGGTCGACCCCTTCACGTACTCCTGACAGAAGACACGGATGTGAGTCTTGCCCACATCCCACCATAGCCTCAAGTAGGAGAAGCCCCCCTGCTTCCTTCTTCAGTCGGCCCAGAATCGACAGAACGAGTCCCGGAATCGCTCGTCCTCCAGCAGCCGGTTGTTAAAGTGCCAGTACGCGGACCCCGCCCGCGTGTGGAGCAGAGTGAACTCAACCCACACCAGGTGGTGGTCCAAGCACGGCACCAGCCGCATGGAGAGGCGGGAGATGTATGCCTGTGAAATGTAGAGGCGGTCAATTTGGGACCCTCCTCCTCCAGACCTCCATGTGAAGGCGCTGGAGTCGGGATGGAGATTCCGCCAGACCAAGTTGAGGGAGCTGATCAGTTCCCTCAACATCCCCACCGACACTTGGCCGCGCTGGGAACTGGAGCGATTCCCCCACCTCGAGAGTACAGTTAAAATCCTCCCCGACGATGATGCACTCGCAACTATCGATGGAACTCAAGAGAGCGGACATTTCACAAAGTGAAACGGTGAATGGCGAGGTGGAGCAAACGGCCCGGCACAAACTCCTTGACCCCCAAGATCTCCAGCTGAAAAGTCGGGGCCAACAAGATAGCCACCCCGCTAGAAATAGGGGTGAAGTGACTCATGTAGACCCCACCCTGCCACTCCAGGAGCCAGGTGGCTTCGTCTCCTGGAACGGTGTGGGTTTCCTGCAGAAAGCTCACCGCGTATCTCCCTTCCCTAAGGACTGAGAGATTGTGAAATCTGCGGTGAGACTCCCTGCTGCCGTTGATGTTGAGGCTGGCTATGGTTATCTTCATGTCAAAGGTACTTAAAACCCGTCACCAACACCTCACTGTGAGGAGGGAGTGGAAGTGCACCTGGCCTTCCACTCCCTCAGTAACCATTGAGCTGCCCATTAAATCGGTGCCTCTCAACCAGTTTCACGTCCGCGCCCTTCCCCGCTTTCTTGAGGGCGGCACCGACAGACTGGATGATCAGCACCAGATTGGACCAACGGCCGAGGGCCAGCTGAACTTTATTGCAGCAACCCCTGCAAGCCGCGAGGAAATCCTGGAGTTCCGCTGTGGGGATGAGAGGAGACTCAGTGGGAGGCACGAGGGACTCCACCACCTCACTGGCAATGGAATCAAGGTCGTCCTCCGTGCCCCACATCAAGTCCCCATCCTCCTCCGGGTCGTCACCGCCAGCGGTCGAGACACCCACCACACACTGTGGGGCAGACATCCCGGCCGCGCCAGCTGGTCCCACCTCCGTCACGACCCCAACCCGAGGATCGATGGCGGAGGAGTCCTCTCTGGGTTCTCCCGTGGAACTGGAGCCTGTGGGCGCCTACGGTTCAGGACCCCCCTCCACCTCCATCCCCAGGCCGCTGAGCAGTCCAGGGGAGACGGAAGTTCCCGACTCCGGAAATCCAGCCGAGAGAGGAGGCCATCACTTGTCCCGCCAGTGCCCCCAGGCCCAGCAGACAGGGCAGCATTTTCAATTATAACTGGGTTGGGTACATCCTGTTTGGGAGTGGATTCTGGCTGGGAGGGCCGACCCTTTGGGGCCTTGCCCTCCCCTCCACTCAGGGCACCTGACCCAGTGGCAGAAACGGAGGCGTCCCCAGGCTCCCATACCACAAGCAGGGCGCCACTTGCTCCTTCACCAGGGGCTGCATGTACAGGGGTCTCTCCCTCCCCTTCATCCTGAGGGGTAGGGAGCTCCTGCCCAGGCTTTACAGCCTTGATGGTGGTGGTGGCAGGGGGAGCCTGGGGACCCGAACCAGGAGACAGCTCCCCTCCAACAGATGGGCCCTGCACCCCAAGGTCCTGTGTTACCTCCGTGGAGGAGTGCCTTCTCTTTTTCCCGCTTGGGTGCGGAGACTCAGAGACCTCCATGTCATCAGAGGCCTCCGCCTCCGCTCGCTCCTTTTGCTTGGATATCCCTGGGCCTGAGCCCAGCCCTGGGGCAGGTGGGTTCCCTGGGAGTGGGCCTTGGGCTGAGCTCAGGCTTGGGCTGTGCCACGGTGGCCTCTCGGTGTTTATTTTTTCTCCACTTCTTCCTTCCACTCGTACGGGCAGCCACCTCCCCACCAGAGGCCGTGAAAACCACACCCTCCGAAACCGACTGAGCGGTGTCTGTTAGAGTTGTAAGGGGAGTGGGAGAAGGTGCATCAGCGCCATCCTGGGCTCCCGAGGTGGAGTTGGCGGCATAGAGGTTGGGGCAGTTCTTTTGAACATACCCCACCCCCTTGTAGGCATGGCACCGCGCCCCGTCTGAGGTCCAGAAGACATGATAGGCCATCCCCCGAAAAATGGCTTTCTGTGACCTCCTCCTGTGCCAGCTGCATAAATAGCTGGTGGCGAAAAGAGTACACATGCGGAAGCTCTTCTCCTGAAGACCGAGCGGGACTGGGGTGAGCTCTGTCTTTACGCCCCCAGATGGTGCAGGTGGGGAAGGAGGAGCTTACCAGGAATGAAGGGCGGGACATTTGACAAAATGACCCATTGCACAGTGGCCTCCAGGGGGTCCACTGGCAGAAAGGTCCCTCCCACGGTGAGCCCCTTGCTCAGGGCCAGCAATATCACCCCCTCGGTCTTCAGGAAAAACACAGCCTTCCCGTACATTTCAGAGGCAGCAACAATGACCGAGGGGCTGACAACGTCTGCCATTGCTTTCACGCATGCCTCTATTGACATGTTGGCTGGTCATGGCTCTGGACCCCATGCTTTGATGTTATCTGTGCAAACGGTGATGGGGCAACAGGTGCAGCTGCAGCAGCCACAGCAGCATACGAGCAAGAAAGCCCCGCCACCGGCGAAGAGGGGTTTGCCATGGAGTCGAAGTGCCACGCCCACTCCTAAGAAACAAAGCAAACAACTGTTTCTTTTTTTAAAAACACTTAAGCAATATGATGGGGGTGGGGTGGGAGTAGAGGAGGATAGGGGTGAAAAGGAGAGGGAAGGATAGGTGGCTGAGTGATGGAAGGGAAAGAAGGGCTGCAAGGATGTTGTTGTAGATTGGTGGTTGGAGCAACTTACTGCAGAGTCCACAGTTCAGTCTTCCAGTTCGGGGAGGGCTCTTCGCCCGGGTCGGCTCGAGCCACCCAGTTCTCTCGTTTTCCTTCTGTTCAATAAAGATTGTCTTCAGCCGGGCAGCTCCAGCCGTCCTGAGCCACGCAGTTGGGATGGGGAGGGAGCCCCTTTTGTTCAGGATGGTAGATAAACACAAGAGCAAGTACAGGGGCTCCCTATAGAATTTGGCAGCACCACCCCTGGATCTTCCGGTGCCACCTCCCTCCTCCAACAGTCCAAACAAAAAACAGTTCTCTGGTGCTCCAACACCCACCTCTCCAGAATGACTTGTAGGTCTCCTTTTGTTCTTACAAAATAGAAACAGTCCTACAGTTGAAGCTGTAAGTCTCTGCTCTCTGCTCTCTCCTCTCTGCTCTCTGCTCTCCAGTTCCAGCTCCCACAGCCTGCTAAGGTGCAGCTGGTTCGACTAATTGCACACAGGAAGTGCTCCAAACTCTCCAGCCAATCCCATGCTGTACCTGTCCTGGGAGTGTTTGATGGGGACAATGTAGAGGGAGCTTTACTCTGTATCTAACCCTTGTGCTGTATCGCCCTGGGAGTGTTTGATGGGGACAATGTAGAGGGAGCTTTACTCTGCATCTAACCCCAGTTTCTTTTAATTAATTAATTTTTTTCTGTGTCTAATCCTGTACTGTACCTATCCTGGGAGTGTTTGATGGGGGACAGTGAAGAGGAAGCTTTACTCTGTATCTAACCCCATGCTGTACCTGTCCTGGGAGTGTTTGATGGGGGACAGTGTAGAGGGAGCTTTACTCTGTATCTAACCCTGTTTTTTTTTTCTTTCTTCTTTTTTTTTCTTTTTCTTTTTAAGGTGGCCTTTATACCCCAGGCCCCTTTTATATTTTTCACGTCGAGGGGGCCTATATTCCTTTATATAAATATTTACAGTTTTAAAATAACTTTATTAAAACCAGATAAATAAACAAAAAACTCAAATTAAAATGCCATTCTCTGCGTCAACGATGCACTCCAGTCCCTGTGGTGCCCACTGGTCACGGAAGGCCTCAAGCGTACCAGCGGACACCGCATGCTCCTTCTCCAGGGACACCCCGGCGCGAGCGTAACCGCGGAAGAGGGGCAGGCAATCGGGGAGGACGGACCCCCCGACGGCCCGCAACCTGGACCTGTGAATTGTCACCTTGGCCAGGCCCAGGAGCAGACCGACGGGGATATCCTCCTCCCGGCCCACGCCCGTCCGCACCGGGTGCCCAAAGATCAGGAGCGTGGCACTGAAGTTCAGCCAGAACTTGAGGAGCAGCCCCTTCAGATACTCAAAGAGGGGCTGCAACCTCGCACACTCCGTATATATGTGGAACACGGACTCGTCCAGGCCGCAGAAAGTACAGGCGGCCTGGGAGTCCGTGAACCTACTTAAAAGCCTATTGCACGGGACTGCTCTGTGCAACACCCTCCACCCCAGGTCCCCGATGTAAAGGGGGAAGACTCCCGTGTAGAGAGACCTCCATCGGGGTTTCCCCTCGCCGCCAGATGGCAACGCGGACCGCCAGGGCGTGTCCAGCCAGCTGACGAGGACGAGGACGTGGAGAGTGTGCAGGAGCTGCCCGTACAGGAAACTCCTCCGCGCTGATTGGAATGGCACGGAGGGCATTTCCGAGAGGCGGCTCAGGTTGTGCAGGACCGACTCCCGAGGAGGGTTTCGGGGCCTGTGTCCGATGAGCAGTTCCGGCCGAGCGGGGGTCAGCAAGCGGTACGGCACTAGCTCCTTGACCCCCAAGATCTCCGGCTGTAAGGTTGGGGCCAACAAGATAGCCACCCCACTAGAAATAGAGGTGAGGTGACTCATGTAGACCCCACCCTGCCACTCCAGGAGCCAGGTGGCTTCGTCTCCCGGAATGGTGTGGGTTTCCTGCAGAAAGCTCACCGCGTATTTCCCTTCCCTGAGGACTGAGATTGTGAAATCTGCGGTGAGACCCCCTGCTGCCGTTGATGTTGAGGCTGGCTATGGTTATCTTCATGTCAAAGGTACTTAAAACCCGTCACCAACACCTCACTGTGAGGAGGGAGTGGAAGTGCACCTGGCCTTCCACTCCCCCAGCAACCCATTGAGGAACAGGGCGGCACAGTGGCGCAGTGGTTAGCACCGCAGCCACACAGCTCCAGCGACCCGGGTTCAATTCTGGGTACTGCCTGTGTGGAGTTTGCAAATTCTCCCTGTGTCTACGTGGGTTTCCTCCGGGGGCTCCGGTTTCCTCCCGCATGCCAAAGACTTGCAGGTTGATAGGTAAATTGGCCATTAGCAATTGCCCCTAGTATAGGTAGGTGGCAGGGAAATATAGGGACAGGTGGGGATGTGGTAGGAATATGGAATCAGTGTAGGGTTAGTATAAATGGGTGGTTGATGGTCGACACAGACTCGGTAGGCCGAAGGGCCTGTTTCAGTGCTGTATCTCTAAACATAAACATTAAAACGGCGCCTCTCAACCAGTTTCACGCCCGCGCGCTTGCCTGCTTTCTTCAGGGCGGCACGGACAGACTGTATGATCAGCGCCAGATTCTATCAACGCCCAAGGGCCAGCTGAACTTTATCGCGGCAACCCCTGCAAGCCGCGAGGAAATCCCGGAGTGCCGCCGTGGGGATGAGAGGAGATTCGGTGGGAGGCACAAGGGACTCCACCACCTCACTGGCGATGGAATCAAGGTCATCCTCCGTGCCCCACACCGAATCCCCATCCTCCTCCGGGTCATCACCGCCAGCGGCCGACACATCCACCACACACTGTGGGGCGGACGTCCCGGCCGCGCCAGCTGATCCCACCTCCGTCACGATCCCACCCCCAGGATCGATGGCGGAGGAGTCCTCTCTGGTTATCTACTGTGAAACTGGAGCCTGTGGGTGCCAGCAGTTCAGGACCCCCCTCCACCTCCGTCCCCAGGCCAATGAGTGGTCCAGGGGAGACAGAAGTTCCCGACTCCAGAAATCCAGCCAAAGCCGAGACCGGAGGCGGAGAGAGGAGGCCATCGCCAGCACCCACAGGCCCAGCAGATGGGGCAGCATTCTCGGCGGAACAGTGGTTAGCACCGCAGCCTCACAGCTCCAGCGACCCGGGTTCAATTCCGGGTACTGACTGTGTGGAGTTTGCAAGTTCTCCCTGTGTCTGCGTGGGTTTCCTCCGGGCGCTCCGGTTTCCTCCCACAAGCCAAAGACTTGCAGGTTGATAGGTTAATTGTCCATTATAAAATTGCCCCTAATGTAGGTAGGTGGTAGGGAAATATAGGGACAGGTGGGGATGTGGTAGGAATATGGGATTAGTGTAGGATTAGTATAAATGTGTGGTTGATGGTCGGCACAGACTCAGTGGGCCGAAGGGCCTGTTTTAGTGCTGTATCTCTAAACTAAACTAAACTAAACTTATAACCGGGTCGGGTGTCTCCTGGTTGGTGGTGGACTCCAGCTGGGAGGGCAGACCCTTTGGGGCCTCGCCCTCCCCTCTACTCAGGGCACCCGGCCCAGTGGCAGAATGGGCGGCGTCCTCAGGCTCCCCCACCACAAGCAGGGCCCCACTGACTCCTTCAGGAGGGGCCTCATGTACTGGGGCCTTCCCCTCCCCTCCAACCTGAGGAATAGGGAGCTCCTGCCCGGACTTTGTAGCCTTGGTGGTGGCGGTAGGGGAAACCTGGGGACCCGAAACAGGAGACAACTCCCCTCCAACAGATGGACCCTGCGCCTCAGGGCCCCTTGTTACCTCTGTGGAGGGGTGCCTTTCCTCTTTTTCCCACTAGGGCGCAGAGGCTCAGAGACCTCCATGTCATCAGAGGCCTCCGCCTCCGCACCCTCCTTTTTTTTAGTTACTCTGGGCCTGAGCCCAGCCCTGGGACAGGTGGATTCCGTGAGAATGGGCTTTGGGCTGAGCTCAGGCTCGGGTTGTTTCAATGTGTCCAGGGGATGCGCCTCTTGATGTTTCTTTCTCCTCCGTGTCTTCCTTCCACTCGGACGGGCACTCCCCTGCCCGCTGGAGGCTGTGAAAACCACAGCCTCCGGAACCGACTGAGTGGCGTCTGTTGGATGTGTGGGGGGAGTGGGAGGAGGTGCTGTGGAACCACCCTGGGCTGCCGAGGTGGAGCTGGCGGCCGGGAGGTTGGGGCAGTTCTTACGAACATGCCCCACCCCCTTGCAGACGTGGCACCGCGCCCCGTCCGAGGTCCAAAAGACGCGGTAGGTCGTCCCCTGGAACTCCACATTAAATTGGCCTTCCGAGTCCTCCTCCCGCGCCAGCTGCATAAATAACTGGCGGCGGAAGGAATAGACATGTTGGAGGCTGTGTTCCCGAAGACCAAGCCGGACTGGGGTGATCCCCGACCTCACCTCCCCCATGTGGTGCAGGTGGGGAAGGAGGAGCTCACTGGGAATAAAGGGCGGGACGTTTGATAACATTATCCGCTGGGCAGTGGCCCCTAGAGGGTCCACCGGCAGGAAAGTCCCATCCACAGTGAGCCCTTTATTCAGGGCCAGGGACACGGCCCGCTCGGTCTTCAGGAAGAACACAGCCTTCCCGTACATTTTTGAGGCTGCCACAATGGCCTCTATAGACATATTGGGATGGGGACAGCTCTTTACCCCATGGCTCGAAGTAATTAATTTAAAAGGTGACGGGGTCACACGGGCGGCCACAGAGGCTACAGCTGCATAGGTGTGAGAGGGCCCCGCCACCGGTGATGATGGGCTTGCCATGGCTCAAGAGCCAAACCCACCCCCAAATTGCAGGCAAGCAATCAAACAAATAAAAATAAACAAACAAACAAAGAAACCAACTAGGAGGTTTGGGGAGAGGCTGAGGGTATACAGGAAAGGGGAAAGACAGGCTGCAAGCGATGATTTTGCTTTTTTTCTCCTTAAAGTGTGGTACTCAGAGCACTGCAAACACTTCTGGTCTTCTGGTTGTGGGAGGGGTCTTAGTTTAGAGATACAGCACTGAAACAGGCCCTTCGGCCCACCGAGTCTGTGCCAACCATCAACCACCTGGGTCAGCTGAAAGCTGCCCAGGCACTAGTTCGATCCTTATGTCTCTGTAGCCAGGCAGCTTCAGCTGACCCAGGCTGGGCAATTAGGGTGGGGAGGGAGCTTCCTTGTGTAATCAGTGCAATTGCACAGCTCCCTATAGAATTGTACAGCCCCCACCCCTTGTTGTTCCGGCCTCTTCCACCTCCCACAACAGTCCAAATGAAATGAAAGTTTAGTGCTCGACACCCACTTCGAAATGCAGCCTTTTTGTCAAAGTCTTTCCTCCTCTGCAGCAAACGTTGTTCAGAGTTTTGCAGTTCCGTCCTCAGCTCTCCCTCTGCAGCAGCACCTCCAGCAACTGACTGCAGCACTGTCAGCTGCACTGAGTTGATGCACTCTGGAGTCCCAATTAGGAAGCAGCCAACCGTGTGCTGTACCTGTCCCGGGAGTGTTTGATGGGGACAGTGTAGAGGGAGCTTTACTCTGTATCTAAGCCCCGTTTTTTTTTTTCTTTTTTTGGAGTGTTTGATGGGGACAGTGTAGATGGAGCTTTACTCTGTATCTAACCCTGTACTGTACCTGTCCTGGGAGTGTTTGATGGGGACAGTGTAGAGGGAGCTTTACTCTGTATCTAACCCCGTTTTTTTTTCTTTTTTAAAATTCCTTTTCTTTCTTTTTTTTCTGGGAGTGTTTGATGGGGACACTGTAGAGGGAGCTTTACATCAGTATCTAACCCCGTGCTGCAACTGTCCTGGGATTGTTAGATGGAACAGTGAAGAGATGTTCCATTTTCTGTTCGGGATAGAATAAGCAATGCCCTCCCCAAGGAAAAGAGGTGGTGATCTGCCCACCTTGCAGGTGAACCTTATTTGACAACAACCTGTGCATAAAACCCAGAAGAGGTCAATCAGTCTCCCGGTTTCTCTCAAAGGTTGCTTTCGAGTGGTCAGAGGAGATTGACTCTTTTGTGTTGAGGTGGGGTAGAGAGATGGCTTGCTAAAATTCAGAAAAGGGCTAATGCTCTACAGTTAACGCCAACTTCCCCTTGCAGTTGTGAGTTTGGAGAGTCGGGCCTTACACTTGACAACGTTGGTACGAGAGTCTGAGCAGCGTGTGAGTGAGTTAACCACACAGGTAGTGAACGAGACGCCAAATGCAAACTGCACAGACAAAGAGAAACAGCTGAAAGCCTGGGAGTGGCATTACCGACTCTTCAAACGGATGAAAGCTGGCTTTGAACATGCACGTGAGTATTATGGGCCAAAGTACACAGGCGCTGTTTTCCTTTGTTTTCTCTGTGATTTCTCAACCTGTAAATCCATGCCCCACCCACCTCGCGACCTCTTTCAGCCAGACCAGCAGAGCAATGGAAATTAAAGTCCGCTCTGTGGCAGGTTGCTCAGCACTAAGTAGGCAGCATATTTCATGCAAAACAGGGCAGTTATGCTGATCTCATGCATAATTGCAGAGATGTACAAATCCCACTTGGCAAAGCTTCATCTGCATGAGGCTGAACACAAGCTGAACACAGATTGGGCTGGCAAGATACCTGGGTGTGAAATCTGTGGGTTCCTCATTGGAAGTGCTTGACTGTGACAGATTGTCCTAAATGAAAATACCATCTTTAACCAGGATAAAGAATGTTGTAAGCTTCCAGGAGGGCTGAGTTGTTGCAGGTCGTGGATGATGGAGATGTACAGACTAGAAGGTCCCTGAACCAACTGCTGGTTTGTGCTGAATGATTAATTTCAGTATGGCTAATCACATAGACAGTAACAGACTATCTATAAGTGATTTGGTAAAGTTATTGGCAAATGGAAGTTAAGTGATATCTGTGTGTGCTGAATATAAAAGCTGTCCTTCAAGAAGATAAATAGAAACAGCACAGCCACCATTTTGAGGCTCACAGGCGTTGCTTAGCAACACAAATACTTCAAGTCCAAGTCTGAGATTCCAGCTGCAGTAAAATATGTGCCAACCACTTCATCACTGACAACCTCAACCACTTCATAATGTGGAAACATAGAAAATGCACAGCACAGAAGGAAGCTATTCGGCCCATCGGGTTTGTGCCTGCCAATAAAATGCTATCCAGCCAAATCCCACTTTACAGCTCTTGGTCTGTAGCCCTGTAGGTTACGGCACTTCAAGTACATATCCAAGTATTTTTTTAAATGCATTGACAGCTTCTGCCTCTCCCACTCCTCAGGCAGTGAGTTCCAGCCCCTCACTTTGGGTGAAATAAATTCAACTCAACTCTCCTCTAATCCTTTCACCTATTACTTTAAATCTGTGCCCCCTGCTTATTGATCTCTGGGAAGGGGAATAGGGCCTTCCTATGCACTCCATCGAGGCCCCTCACCTCAATTTATACACCTCAATTAAATCACCCTTCAGCCTCCTCTGTTCCAGTGGAACAAGTGAAATGGGCAGACACACAGCAGATGAAATTTAACACAGAAAAGTGTGAAGTGATTAATTTTGGTAGAAAGAATGAGAAGAAGCAATATAAACTAAATGGTACAATTTTAAAGGGGGTGTAGGCACAGAGAGTCCTGGGGGTGTGTGTGTACAAGTCTTTTATGGTGGCAGGACAAGTTGAGAAGACTGTAAAAAGGTATATAGGATCCTTGGCTTTGTTAATATAGCAGAGTACAAAAGCAAGGAAGTTGCGCTAAATGTTCATAAACCACCAGCTCAGCTTTAGCTGGAGTACTGAGGCCACTCCTGGGCACCACACTTTAGGAAGGATGTCAAGGTCTTAGAGAGGATGCAGAGGAGATTTACTGGAGTGAAATCAGGGATGAGGGACTCCAGTTGTGTGGAGAGACTGGGATTGTTCTGCTCAGAACAGAGAGGATTAAGGAGAGATTTAATAGACATGTTCAAAATTATGAAGGGTTTTATTAGTGTAAATATGGAGAAAGTTTCCAGTAGCAGAAAGGTCAGTAACCAGAGGAAACAGATTTAAAGTGATTGGCAAAAGAACCCAAGGCGACATGAAGAATAAAAAATATCCAGTGAGTTGTTGTGATCTGGGATTCACTGCCTGAAGGGGTGGTGGAAGCTGATTCAATAACCACTTTTAAATAGTACTTAAGTATTCAATAAATACCTGAAGGGATACATTTACAAGGCTATATGAAAAGAGCAGAGGAGTGAGATTAATTGAACAATTGAGCTGGTACAGGCATGATGGGTCAAATGATCTCCTTTTTGTTGTATCATTCTATTGGCTGGATTTTATCCTGGCATTGGAGATGGGCTGGGAGGTGGGGGAAAACACAAAATGGCGGGTGGTGGCATCAGGCAGCGTGCCCAATGTTGGGCTGCCCCCATGCCATTTTGTCCGTGGCGGGCACTGTGGCAGATGGGAAGTCTGCTGGGAGGCCAATTAAGGCACTTAAGTGGCCCATTAATGGCCACTTGGGATGCCTCCTGCCTCTGCTGGCATTTAGACAGCATCGGAAGAGCCTGCTGCTGTGTGGAGACATCGCCAGGTAAAACCTGGCGGCCTCCTGGTGAGCTTAGGGGCGGGGTGGTCCCTCCTCTGGGGGCATCCATGGCCCATGGAGGCCCTCCCACCCCCAACAAAGCAATGGCCACACCCATGTCAAGACCCCAACCCTCACCAACCACTCCCCCACCCCCTCGTCGGGGTCTGCCTGACTGGCCCCAGTGACTCAGACCCCACTTTCCTTGGTCCCAGGGTCTTCTCCATCAGTACTGCCCCAGGCCTCCTGCATAGAGTCATAGAGTTATACAGTCTGTGCCGGCCATCAAGCACCTAACTATTCTAATCCCATTTTCCAGCACTTGGTCCATAGCCTTGTATACTATGGCGTTTCAAGTGCTCCTAAATACTTCTTAAATGTTGTGATGCTTCCTGCCTCTACCATCTCTTCAGGCAGTGTGTTCCAGATTCCAACCACCCTCTGGGTGAAAAAAGTTTTCCTCAAATCCCCTCTAAACCTCCTGCCCCTTAGCTTAAATCTGTGCCCCCTGGTATTGACCCCTCCGATAAAGGAAAAAGTTTCCTCCTATCTAACCTATCAATGCCCCTCATAATTTTGTATACCTCAATCAGGTCCCCCCTCAGCCTTCTCTGCTCCAATGAAAACAACCCTAGTCTATCCAGTCTCTCTTCATAGCTGAAATGCTCCAGCCCAGGCAACATCCTGGTGAATCTCCTCTGCAGCCTCTCCAGTGCAATCACATCCTTCCTATAATGTGGTGACCAGAACTGTACACAGTACTCCAGCTGTGGCCTAACTAGCGTTTTATACAGCTCCATCATAACCTCCCTGCTCTTATATTCTATGCCTCGGCTAATAAAGGCAAGTATCCCATATGCCTTCCTGCAGTACCAACAATGGCCACCACTCTCAGTGACGCTGCTGGTACTGCTGAGTCGGCAGCTCTTAGAGGTGGGATTTTGTCTCTTAAAGGGACAGTGTCCCTGACGCTGGGCAGGGGGTTCCAATAGAGGGCTGAGGTGGGGTTGCTTCCCACCATCTGGCCTGTCGCCGGGACCTCTGTCGCCGATATAAAGCCAGCCCTATGATTCTAACCATTGTGTCATCTGCTGTGGAGCCACTCTCCACATTTCACACAAACTACTTGACTCTCCTATTGGGAATTCGCCTGTATCTTCAGCATTTTATAAGAAGATAGGCAATAATGGAGGGATGTCAGGCAGCATTAGAGGCACACACCACTAATCTGCCAATACCCAAACAGCAGAATATATACGTAGAAGTACACATACCTGTATCTGGTAGAAGAAGTGTCAGAGCAGACTTCACATTACCAAGGAAATTGTCACTGAGCTATACCATGTAATGCAACTACACCTACAGCCCACTGGCAGCACAGGCACTGCACTACCAGAGCTGGAAAAGTCATGACCATCTTTAATATTTCAGCTATTCCAGGTTCTGGCACTGACATAATGGGCTGAATGGCCTTCTGTGCCATAAATGTTCTGTGTTCCTATGTTGAGGATATCAGAAGCATTAGCCAATCAGCTATACACAGATGGATGAAGCAAATAACAGATGAAATGGCTTGTTGTAGCAAACAGTGCATCCCAGAATTACTTCACACAATAGTAGGATTCCCAAAAGTCTAAGGAGTCATTGGTTGCACCCATGTGGCCAATCATGCTGCATTGTTCAATGCTCCCACCCACTGCAAGATGTAAAGATTCTGCTTGCTGATCACATTCCTTTGTGACCAGAAACATCCCAATGTGCAAGTGAATGTTAGCTTCATCAACAGCTACTCAATCCCATGCAATCCAGTGTGCCAGCACTCCTTCACTCTGAAGGGAAGCCTCAAGGGACTCCTGGGAGATGCAGGCTATCCTCTGTACCCAAGGATGATGACAGTGGCGCAGCATCCAAGGAGATGATAGGTTCACATATTTACCAACATCATAATTGAACACATCGTAGGCATGTTGCAGGTGTTTGTATTGATCAGAGACATCCTGGAATGTAGTCTGGTTAGGGTCCCTAGAATTATGGTTGGGTGCTGATTGATGCACGGAGTCCGGAAGAGGCAGCAGGCATTAGCCCGAGGAGGAACAGGATCCTGCAGAAAATGCAGAGGAGAACTGAGGTATCTCTCCAATAGTGGAGGGAAAAACAGAAAGAATTTTGAGCCAATGACAGACAATAATTCATATTTTTTTGTAGCTGATTCCATAGCTCAATTGAAAGGGATAAAGCCTGCTTTCAGATTCTCACAATGTGTCCCCCAAAAAGGGAGGGGAAGAAAAATTAATAAGAGGGTTAAATTTATTTTGGTCTCCAATTTCCCCACCACTGCTGAAGGTGTTGCTCATACTGAGGTCATATTCTGGCTGCCAGCCACTCTGTTGTATTTGGGCCAATGGGCCATTCTTTATATGTAAGCCTCAAGACCAATCAGGAGCTGCAGTTCTGACTAGCACTGATTCCAAATATAGAATCCATACTGGAAATCTAAGCCAGCTGTTTACTCTATGAGACAATTCCTTAATCCCATCAGCAGAGCTTTCTTTCACAAAGAAATATAAGTACATTCTGTATAGTTGTTACAATATACCACAGGAAGAAGGACTTGCTGGGACCCCTGGAGTTGAAGACCACTCCAGGGTATTCAACAGGTAAATGGTGTCTCTAAAACCGTTGCTTGCCTCCTATACTTCAGGAACAACACTGGCACTTCCTCCTCTCTGGGGTATGGGACATCATGGATTGTCCAAGCCTTGTAACCGCTTCATATGGAATGCTGAACATAATAGAGCAAATCAACCTCACATGGTCTTATTTTTCCATTTCATTTCTTGACCTGTAATATTACAGATAAATACAGGGATTAAAAGTGTCCCCTTGATTAATTACTCAAGTCGATCGATTCCAAGGCCATATCCCATTAACACTTTCTCAAGTTAGGCTCAGATGTTCTTCCTTCCCATTTTTCCTCCTTGCATATCATTCAGGGTGAGGGGTGGGCGGGATATCTCTTGGCCACTGCTTTGTACTTCCTCTTGATGGGTATGCCATACATCAGGAGCTTATCATCAGGCTCAAACCAGCTACATACCACTCTATAACTTGCGCCTAATCAATGTAGTGGAGCCATCCATGTATCCTCTCACAGCACCACCCCTGCTGCATCTTCCATAGAGCCTTTGGTAACTCATGCAGAAATTACAACCAGAATGAGTAATAATAGCAAAACGTCAAAGCTGAAGGCTCTTTATCTTAATGCACGCAGCATTTGTAACAAAATAAATGAGTTGACGACACAAATAGAAATTAATGAGTGTGACTTGATAACTATTACAGAGACATGGTTGCAGGGTGACCAAGACTGGGAACTCAATATTCAAGGGTATTCGACATTCTGGAAAAATAGAAAAAAAGGAAAAGGAGGTGGGGTAGCTTTGTTAATAAAGGAAGGTATCAGTGCGGTGGTGAGTAGTGATAGAGGTACAATAGATCATGATGTGGAATCAGTTTGGGTGTAAATAAGGGATAGCAAGGGGATGAAGTCATGGGTGGGAGTTGTCTACAGGCCCCCGAAGAGTTACCTCACTGTAGGACAAAGTATAAATTGAGAAAGAATGGAGGCGTGTAAGAAAGGCGCTACAATTGTCATGGGTGATTTTAATCTGCATATTGACTGGACAAATCAGATTGGCAGAGGTAACATGGAAGACGAATTTGTAGAGTGCATCAGGGATTGTTACTTAGAGTAATACGTTGCAGAACCTACCCGGGAACAGGCTATTTTAGATCTAGTAATGTGTAATGAGGTAGGATTAATAAGAGATCTTGTAGTTAAGGATCCTTTAGGGGGAAGCGATCACAACATGGTAGAATTGCAAATTGAGTTTGAGGGTGAGCAACTCTGGTCTCAAACCAGTGTCCTCAACTTAAACAAGGGTCAATTACAGAGGTATGAAGAAAGAGTTGTCTAAAGCAGGCTGGGAAAATAGACTAAGGGGAAGGTCAGTGGATGAGCAGTGGCAGACATTTAAGCAGATATTTCATAACGCTCAGCAAAAATTTATCTGGGTCAAAAAGGAGGACTCGATGAGAAGGATGAACCACCCATGGTTAACAAAGGCGGTCAAGGAGAGTATCCAATCAAAAACTAAGGCATACAAAGTGGCAAAAACTAGTGGTAGGTAAGAGGATTGGGAATTTTTTAGGAACCAATAGCGGATGACTAAAAAGTTAATAAAGAGGGATAAAATTGATTATGAAAGTAAATTGGCAAGAAATATAAAAACAAACAGCAAGAGCTTCTACGGGTATATAAAAAGAAAGAAAGTAGCTAAAGTGAGCGTGGGACCTTAGGAGGATGCGACTGGAGAATTGATAACGGGGAACAGGGAAATGGCAGATCATTTAAACCAATATTTTACATCGGTCGTCACAGTGGAGGACACTATAAACATCCCACAGATATCAGATAAGCAGCTAATGGGAGGAAAGATCTTGTAACAGTCTCTATCACGAGGGACAAAGTATTTGACAAACTAATGGGACTAAAGGCAGACAAGTCACCAGGACCTGATGACCTACATCCAAGGGTTTTAAAGGAAGTGACTGCAGAGATAGTGGAACCATTGGTCGAAATATTCCAGAACTCACTGGATTCCGGGAGAGTCCCAGCGGATTGGAAAACCGCTAATGTGACGCCCCTGTTCAAGAAGGGAGGGAGATAAAAAGCAGGAAACTATAGGCCAGTCAGCCTAACATCGGTCGTTGGGAAAATGCTAGAGTCCATTATTAAGGAAGAAATAGCAGGACATTTAGAAAAGCTGAAAGCAATCAAACAGAGTCAACGTGGTTTTGTGAAAGGGAAATCATGTTTGACAAATTTGCTAGAGTTCTTTGAGGATATAACAAGCAGAGTGGATAAAGGGGAACCGGTAGATGTAGTGTATTTGGATTTCCAGAAGGCATTCGATAAGGTGCCACATAAAAGATTATTGCACAAGATAGGAGTTCACTGTATTGGGAGTAATGTATTAGCATGGATTGAGGATTGGTTAACACACAGAAGACAGAGAGTCGGGATTAATGGGTCTTGTTCAGGTTGGAAAGACGTAACTAGTGGAGTGCCACAAGGATCAGTCCTCGGGCTACAATTATTTACTATCTATATTAATGACTTGGAGGAGGGGACAGAGTGTAATATATCCAAATTTGCTGATGATACAAAAATAGGTGGGAGGGCATGTTGTGATGAGGACATAAGGAATCTGCAAGGGGATATAGATAGGTTGAGTGAGTGGGCAAAAATTTGGCAGATGGAGTTTAATGTAGGAAAGTGTGAGATCATGAACTTTGGTAGGAAGAATCAAAAGGCAGACTATTATTTAAATGGAGAGAAACTCCATAAAAGTGCAGCACAGAGGGATCTGGGTGTTCTTGTGCGTGAAACACAAAAAGTTAGCATGCAGGTGCAGAAAGTAATTAAGAAGGTAAATGGAATTTTGGCCTTTATATCTAGGGGGTTGGAGTTTAAAAATAGGGAAGTCTTGTTACAACTGTACAGAGTGTTGGTGAGGCCACACCTGGAGTACTGTGTACAGTTTTGGTCCCCGTGTTTAAGAAAGGACATACCCATTGGAGACAGTTCAAAAGAGATTCACTAGGCTGATTCCTGGGATGAAGGGGTTGAGTTATCAAGAACGGCTAAACAGGTTAGGCCTTTATTCATGAGAGTTTAGAAGAATAGGGAGTGATCTTATTGAAACATACAAGATCCTGAGGGGGCTTGACAGGGTAGATGTTGAGAAGATGTTTCCACTAGTGGGGGAATCTCGAACTAGGGCACATAGTTACAGAATAAGGGGACACTCATTTAAAACTGAGATGCAAAGGAATTTCTTCTCTCAGAGGGTAGTGAATAGCTGGAATGCTCTGTTTATTTATTTAGAGATATAGCACTGAAACAGGCCCTTCGGCCCACCGAGTCTGTGCTGACCATCAACCACCCATTTATACTAATCCTACATTAATCCCATACTCCTACCACATCCCCACTTTCCCCTACCACCTACCTATACTAGGGGCTATTTATAATGGCCAATTTATTTATCAACCTGCAAGTCTTTGGCTGTGGGAAGAAACCAGAGCACCCGGCGAAAACCCACACAGTCACAGGGAGAACTTGCAAACTCTGCACAGGCAGCACCCAGAATCGAACCCAAGTCACTAGAGCCGTGAGGCTGCAGTACTAACCACTGCACCATCGTGCCGCCCAGAGAGTTGTGGAGGCGAGATCACTGATAGTATTTAAAGAGAAGGTAGATAGATTTCTGAAATATCAGGAGGTTGAGGGCTATGAGGAGCTGGCATGAAAGAGGAGTTGAGGTCTGGGGCAGATCAGCCATGATCTTATTGAATGGCAGGGCAGGCTTGAGGGGCCGAATGGCCTCCTCCTGTTCCTATTTCTTATGTTCTTATGTTCTAAAGTTTAATTTCTGAACAGTTGTTCTTGTCCTGGATACACAGGAGCCCCAGAAGCACCGACCCATGTGCAGTTGTCTGTTACCAGCAGTACCTCATTGCAGGTGACATTCCACGAACCTTTCAGTGTCAACTCTGCAGTCGTCACAAAGTATAAAGGTAAGGATCTGTGAAACATTTCATTTTACAGTGTGTGGTTCAATGATTAAAACTTTATGATTGGTTGTCCTGTCCCACTAATAATCCCCTGACTGTGCCAACATGACCTTTTGAGTCCCACATTAGCCATCCTTTTGACTTCTCTCAGTGGAACTGACTGGAAGCAGGATTGAACTGACCAAACTCATCTCACTGAGGATATTTACAGATAGGAGCCATTTGTTGCACTAATATAGCATTGATTGAAACTCAGGTCATAGGGTGAAAGGACATTGTGCTAAACTCTTGCCAGTATAACAAAATGTCTCTGATGAAGGGTCACTGACCTGAAACGTTAACTCGGTTTCTCTCTCCACAGATGCTGCCAGACTTGCTGAGTATTTCCAGCACCTTCTGTTTTTATTTCAGATTTCCAACAGCTACAGTATTTTGCTTTTGTAACAAAATCTTTATCAATTTCCATCCCCAGTCTACTGTTGGCATACAGGAGTCTAGCTGAGGAACATTCCAACATATCATCAAATAGAATCACAAATAGTCAACCTTCTTCAGTTTTTGCGAAGTTTGTACTCATCAGGGCAGGTTCAGCACAGGTTAAATACAGAATAAAGCTGGAAATGAGGAACTTGCATCTAAATAGTATTTTGCACGTCGTCATAATGTCCCAAAGTGCCGCATGGCCAATAAACAGCTTTTGAAGTGTAGTTACTGTCACTATGTAGACTAATGCAAGAGCCAAGCTGTGCGTAAAATCACACAATCAGCATATGAAATTAATGAAAATTTAATCTGTTTTTGCTGTGTGATAAATATTGACCAGGACACTAGGAGAATTCCCTACTGTTCCTTAAATAGAGCCACAGAATCTTATACCTTCACCTGAACGGCCAGATGGGGCCTCAACTTAGTATCTATCCGAAAGATCGCATCTCTAGAACACTCACCTGGTAGATCAGTCAGAGGACGTATTCGCGAACTAAATTGAGGCTTGTGCCCATTTATCATTAGGCAAGCTGAGCCAAGCTACACCCATCTATGCTAAGAGTAGAAAAGATCCAAAAATATAACAAGAACCTTTCAGCCAAATCTGATCCTGTTCTTGTCCAATGTTCATTCACTGGTTAGAATAAGCTACGACATCTATAATCAAGTACTTGGTCATGCCAGTTTCACATTGACTAACTGAATACAACCACTAACCATCCTTTGCAAATAGACTCAATTTTTGTGTACACATTTCATTCTTCCTGCACCAGTGCACCCGACATTTCTCTGTATTAATTTCTATTTGCTGCTACTTGGGCTGAAATTTCCCAGTCCCGCAGAGGCGGGTTAGGAGGTGGGACCAGGAGCAAAGTCGAACATAGCGCGTCGGGTAGCCAACCTGATGTACTCCCACCTCCTGCCATTAATGAGCCAACTGGGGGAAAGATGACGGAACTGCCAGGATCTTACTGACGGTGGATAGGCCCGCTGCTGAGGTTGGAGCCCAGAACTGAACTGGAGACAACCTCCCAGTGACAGGGCAGCGGGGGGGGGCTGGCGGGAACCATTGACACCACCTCTCCTTCACCCCAGCACAGATGCACTGGAAGGCAACAGCCATGGCCACAAGTCATCCTGCACAAGGGCTCCATCTCCACAGTGACGGCCTGACAGCTGTGGCCATGCGTGAGTTTTAATTTTTCACAGTGCTGCAGACAGCACCTCCATCGTGAGGCAGCCTCGCGGTCTTCAGCCTGCCTCAACGGCACCCAACTCACCTGGTGGGGCTGCCAGCCGGACATCACAGCGGGTCCTCTGATTGGGCTTCCTACTTCTCTGGTCAGTCCGCCATCCTCAATTGTCAAGGCTCCCAGATGCAGCTTCTTTTATTGGCCGCCTCCAGAAAGATCGTGAGTGACACCCCATCACGGCCTTTTCCAGGTTCCTGACCTGGAATTGAAGCCGACGTCGGAATTGCAACCAAACTGGGAAAATCCAGCCCCTTATCTTCTGTACTGAAGTGGTCCATACTCTATTGAGAATGGTGGGCAGACCACAGGTGTGGGAGGCCCAAGCACAGGGCCCACTGTGATGTCTGCCTGGTAGCCCCATCGGGTGAGTTGGGCGCTGCTAAGGCAGGCAGGAGATCATGAGGGATCTCAAAATGGAGGCACTCTCTGCAGCATTGCGAAAAATTAAAACTAACGCATGGCCACAGCTGTCAGGCCATGATTGTGGAGGGGGAGCCCTACGCAGGATGGCTTGTGGCCGTGGTTGTTGCCTTCCAGTGGGTCTGTGCTGTGGTGATGGAGAGGAGAGGTCGATGGCCCCTGCCCTGGCCTGCTGCCTGGAGGCTGCCTCCAGTTCAACTCCGGGTACCAGCCTCAGCGGGGTCCTGTCCACCATAGGTAAGATTCTGATGGTGCCATCATCTTTCTTTTGAAGTTGCAGTTCACCAGCGCCTTCTCAAGGGCAATTAGGGATGGGCAATAAATACTGGCTGAGCCAGCGATGGCCACATCCCATGAACGAATAAAAAGAATTGGCCCATTAATGGACCTAATTACCTACCCACTGCTGCCGGGCGAGTAGCCTCTGCCGCGTTGACCCCACCTCCGGCAAGATTGCTCAGAGGAAGGAATGCGTTAAGTAGCCGACCTGAGGTGCAATATTCCGACTTTGCTTGTGGTCCCACCTCCTAAGCTCGTCTTTGTGGGATCAGGAAAATTCAGCTCAATGTGTTTGATCATTCCCCTCTCTGGTCAGAAGGAGAATACTGAATGTTTATAATATTACAGACAGCAGCTTCTTCTAAAGCATTTCATAATAATGTAAAGTCCCCAGAGCCTGATAACTCCAGCCATGCTTCAGAGCCTTGTCAAGTTACCAGGACCTTTAGCAGCATTAGTTTTATTGGTCTTGTAATTCATTCAGTTGTATAGAATTGTGCAAACAACTGTGGCTTAGGTAGTTAAACTTCTCACTTAGTGAGAATTTCCCACCAAACTATAACGAGTAGCTTCGAGATGCGACTCTTCAACTTCTCCTGTTTCTCTCCTTGAAGGGAGAGAGCTTTGCACAATACGATTTTCACAGGCTGAGCTTCTAAAGTTGTGGCTCTGCTTTTCAGTATTCATTCTTTGTCTGTTATCTTGTAGTTGAATGGAGCACTTCTCATAACTTCAGTTCAATAACAGGAGAGGCCACACTGGATGACATGAAAACTCTACTCTACACAATGACAGGCCTTGTCACAGTAAGTAGAACACAGACTGCCCCATGTACCATGATGCAGTGAATTATAAATTAAAGGCAATATGTAAATGATCAAATGTAGCACCAGTTTAGATAACTATTGGCTCTAGATAATGTTACTATTAGTTTTCTTAGTTATGGGTTCAACCTCAAAATGAATGGGGTAATTGCCTGGTTGCATCATTCAATCAAGATAAAGTTTTGCTGCTTTGTGGCTTTAACATTTTTTTTATTCATTCGTGGGATGTGGGCGTCGCTGGCCAGGCCAGCATTTATTGCCCATCACTAATTGCCCTTGAGAAGGTGGTGAGAGCTGCCTTCTTGAACCGCTGCAGTCCTTGGGGTGTAGGTAAACCCACAGTGCTGTTAGGAAGGGAGTTCCAGGATTTTGACCCAGTGACAGTGAAGGAACGGCGATATAGTTCCAAATCAGGATGGTGTGTGGCTCGGAGGGGAACTTGCAGGTGCTGATGTTCCCATGCATCTGCTGCCCTTATCCTTCTAGGTGGTAGAGGACGTGGGTTTGGAAGGTGCTGTCGAAGGAGCCTTGGTGAGTTGCAGCAGTGCATCTTATAGATGGTACACACTGCTGCCACTGTGTGTTGGTGGTGGAGCTGGAGGGAGTGAATGTTGAAGGTTGTGGATGGGGTATCAATCGAGCAGGCTGCTTTGTCCTGGATGGTGTCGAGCTTCTTGAGTGTTGTTGGAGCTGCACCCATCCAGGCAAGTGGAGAGTATTCCATCACACTCCTGACATTAGCACAAGAACACAAGAAATAGGAGCAGAAGTAGACCATGTGACCCAGCGAGCCTGCTCCGCCATTCAATACGATCATGGCTGATCTTGGGCTTCAATTCCACTTTCCTGCCACTCCCCATATCCCTGAGAGACCAAAAACCTATCTATCCCAGCCTTAAATATATTCAATCATGGAGCATCCACAACCCTCTGGGGTAGAGAATTCAAAAGATTCACAACCCTTTGAGTGAAGTAATTTCTCCTCATCTCAGTCCTGAATGATTGGCCCCTTATCCTGAGACTGTGTCCCCGTGTTCTAGATTCCCTGACCAGTGGGAACAATCTCTCAGCTTCGACCCTAGCAAGCCCTTCCAGAATCTTGTATGTCTCAATGAGATCACCTCTCGTTCTTCTAAACTCCAGAGAATATCGGCCCAATTTACTCAGCCTCTCATCATCGGACAACCCCCTCATCCCAGGGACCAATTTAGTAAATCTTCACTGCACTGCCTCCAGTGCAAGTATATCCTTTCTTTAATGTAGAGACCAAAACTGCACACAGTATTCCAGGTGCATCTAAGCCCTGTACAATTTTAGTAAGACTTCTTTATTCCTGTACTCCAATCCCCTTGCAATAAAGGCCAACTGACCTGTGTCTTGTAGATGATAGAAAGGCATTGGGGAGACAGGAGGTCAGTTACTCGCCACAGAATTCCCAGCCTCTGACCTGCTCTTGTAGTTACAGTATTTATGTGGCTGCTTCAGTTCCGTTTCTGGTCAATGGTAACCCCCAGGATGTTGATAGTGAGAGGTTCAGTGATGGTAATGCCATTGAATGTCAAGGGGAGATGGTTAGATTCTCTCTTGTTTAAAATTGTCAATGCCTGGCACTTGTGTGGTACGAATGTTACTTGCCACTTATCAGCCCAAGCCTGGATATTGTCCAGGTCTTGCTGAATTTCTACACGGACTGCTTCAGTATCTGAGGAGTCGCGAATGATGCGGAACATTGTGCAATCATCAGCAAAGATCCCCACTTCTGACCTTATGATAACAGCTAGCCACTTCAGGCGCTGCTCCACACACCACTGACCACCTCCAGGCGCTTACCCATTGTCTCTCGAGATAAGGAGGCCAAAGAAGATTAAACATTAGGGTGGCACAAGAAGGTACAAGAAGAAGCTGCATGAGAGCAGATGATCTGAGTTAGGATAGACCCCTTCTGTGATATGATACACAGATTGGTGATTTACAAGAAATTATCATCAGCTTCTTGCGAGATAGAATCCACTTGACTTTTCTGACCTGTTACAGTTCAGACTTTCTCCCATTATATCTGATTTGTGTTATGGTAAAATAGCAGTTCCCAGAACTGGCAGAGTCTCCTATGGCCTATTTCCTTATACATGCCGTGACTGGATAGTGACCAGGAATGACAGCAAACTACTAATTGTGATACTGATTATTGGAGATCACATCAGATACCTACAATGTTCTCCTGATTGTGAAAAGATGGAAAATATCACACCATCAAGCCAATGGAACTTGGTCCGGCCATAACCCATTGACAAAAAAAGGTCACTGTTATCTCTTTACGCTGACTTGAAGGTGTCTTTTTGCATGCACGCATTTGTCACGTATGTACAGTTTTCCCTGTCGGTTGGGTATATGATATTAATGTCAAGGCAAGTTCAGGTTTACCTCAGTGTTTTTAATCAGTTCTGGGCTGAAAGTAAATCATGAGCTGATCAAGTAGCAATCAGATACCAAATTTGATCAACTATTAGGGATTAATCAATTACAGTACCACAAATTGTATAGAATATGTCAATAAATTGCAGGATACCGGTTTGTTACCAACCCGCATAAGGAAGTGCGCCCTCTGCAGTTGTGGCGTCACCAAATGCAGCCAAAATATAATCTGTTGTTATGAAATATTGTCCTGGAGAAATAAAATAAGGATCAACCAACATCACCATGGATCCCAAAACAGGAGTATCTACATGCTGTCACTTCAAGAATACATGCTGAGTTCATCGTCATGCGTCTTGCTTCAGTGATGTTCATGAAAACTGGGTGTGTTTGATGGGACAGTGGACAGGAAGCTTGACTCTGTATCTAACCCCATTTTTTTTAAGGTGGCCTTTATACCCCAGGCCCCTTTCATATATTTTTGTTGAGAGGGCCTTTATTCCCCAAGCCCCCTTTATGTACAAAAAAAAAACTTTATTAAAATCAGATAAATAAAACAAAACTCAAATTAAAACAATACTCCAGCTCCTGCGGTGCCCGCTGGTCACAGAAGACCTCAAATGAACCGACGGACTTCGCATGCTCCTTCTCCAGGGACACCCGGGCTCGAACGTAGGGGCAGGCAATCAGGGCGGACTGACCCCCCCCCCCCCACACCCCAACGGCCCACAGCCTGCGCCTGTGAATTGCCACCTTAGCCAGGGGAGGAGCAGACCGACGAGGAGATCCTCCTCCCGGCCCATGCCCCTCCTCACCAGGTGCCCAAAGATCGGGAGTGTGGGGCTGAAGTGCAGCCAGAACTTGAGGAGCAGCCCCTTCAAATACTCGAACAAGGGCTGCAACCTTGCGCATTACATATAAACATGGAACACGGACTCGCCCCAGGCCGCAGAAATTACAGGCGACCTGGGAGTCCATGAACCTACTTAAAAGTCTATTGCACGGGACTGCCCTGTGCAGCACCCTCTACCTGAGGTCCTCAATGTAAAGCGTGAGGACTCCCGCGTAGAGAGACTTCCACCGGGGTTCCCCTCGTCGCTAGATGGCAACACGGACCACCAGGGCGTGTCCAGGTGGCAGACGAGGGAGAGGAAGTGGAGAGTGTAAAGGAGCAGCCCATACGGGCAACCCCTATGCACCATGCTGAATGGCACGGAGGACATTTCCAAGAGGCGGCTTGGGTTGTATGGGACTGTCTCCCGAGGAGGGTTTCGGGGCCTGGGTCCGATGAGCAGTTCCAGCCAAGCGGGGGTCAGCTTGGCTGGGAGCACTCCACACTCCGGAGCCCCCTTATCACCCGTAGTGAGGGCATTCCAGGGGCTTCGGCTACTCCTCCGCCCGCCGGTCCGTCCCCAGAGCCGGCCGCCCGGACAGACGAGGCGCTCTCCTCCACTGGTGGGGGAGCACCCTGACTGGAGGCAACCATGTTCTAGACTCTGAATAGATCCTGGTAAAAGACAGGCAACTCCCTCAGAGAAGCGCGGCTAACGTTCTCTGTCGGGAGCTGCATGTCATCTTGAAGGCAGTGCCCCTGGCGGAGAAAATACGTCGCCAGTGCACACCATCTAGGAGGACGCTCGACGTACAGGTATCTCTGCAGGGTCCGAAGGTGGAGAGTCGCAGCCTGGGTGCGGATGCACACCAGCGACTGGCCGCCCTCCTCAATCAGGAGACTCAGGACCACGGCAGAGACCCAGTGTTTCCTCTTGCCCCAGAAGAAATCGACGAGTTTCTTCTGGATCTTGGTGGCAAATGCAGGGGGCGGGGCTAAAGTGACCAACCAGTACCACAGCATCGAGGCCACCAGTTGGTTTATAACCAGCGCTCGGCCCCTGTCGGAAAGCATTCAGTGCAGTCCTGTTCAGCGGACCAGCCGAGTGGTGAGTTTCGCCTCCAACTCCTGCCAGTTTGCCGGCCAGGCTTCCTCAGTGGGGCTAAGGTGGATTCCCAGATAGAGGATGTGCATGGTGCTCGACGCAAAAGGTGTCAACTCCTCCGGTAGGGAGTCCACCCACCACTGACCCACCAGGAGTCCGGAACATTTCTCCCAATTGATCCTCGCGGAGGTCGTGGCAGAAAAGGTTTGTCGGCACTCGTGGATCCTCCGCAAGTCTACGGGATCTGTGACTGTGAGGAGCACGTCATCAGCATAAGCTGAGAGGATGCCCCGCATGCCTGGCCCGTGCAGAGCCAGACCTGCCAACCTCCTGAGAATCAGGAATGGCTCCACGCAGATGGCGTATAATTGGCCGCTGGGCAGGTGGGCTCCCCTGGATCAGCCCTAGGGCTGAACTCAGGCTCCGGTCATTTTAGAACATTACAGTGCAGTACAGGCCCTTCGGCCCTTGATGTTGCACCGACCTGTGAAACCATCTGACCTACACTATTCCATTTTCATCCATATGTCTATCCAATGACCACTTAAATGCCCTTAAAGTTGGCGAGTCTACCACTGCTGCAGGCAGGGCGTTCCACGCCCCTACTACTCTCTGAGTAAAGAAACTACCTCTGACATCTGTCCTATATCTATCACCCCTCAACTTAAAGCTATGTCCCCTCGTGTTTGCCATCACCATCCGAGGAAAAAGACTCTCACTATCCACCCTATCTAACCCTCTGATTATCTTATATGTCTCTATTAAGTCACCTCTTCTCCTCCTTCTCTCTAACGAAAACAACCTCAAGTCCCTCAGCCTTTCCTCGTAAGACCTTCCCTCCATACCAGGCAACATCCTAGTTAATCTCCTCTGCACCCTTTACATAGCTTCCACATCCTTCCTATAATGCGGTGACCAGAACTGCACGCAATACTCCAGGTGCGGTCTCACCAGAGTTTTGTACAGCTGCAGCATGACCTCGTGGCTCCGAAACTCGATCCCCCTACTAATAAAAGCTAACACACCTTATGCCTTCTTAACAGCCCTATTAACCTGGGTAGCAACCTTCAGGGATTTATGTACCTGGACACCAAGATCTCTCTGTTCATCTACACTACCAAGAATCTTCCCATTAGCCCAGTACTCTGCATTCCTGTTACTCCTTCCAAAGTGAATCACCTCGCACTTTTCCGCATTAAACTCCATTTGCGATCTCTCAGCCCAGCTCTGCAGCCTATCTATGTCCCTCTGTACCCTACAACATCCTTCGGCACTATCCATAACTCCACCAACCATAGTGTCAGCTGCAAATTTACTAACGCACCCTTCTACACCCTCTTCCAGGTCATTTATAAAAATGACAAACAGCAGTGGCCCCAAAACAGATCCTTGATGTACACCACTAGTAACTAAACTCCAGGATGAACATTTGCCATCAACCACCACCCTCTGTCTTCTTTCAGCTAGCCAATTTCTGATCCAAAGCTCTAAATCACCTTCAACCCCATACTTCCGTATTTTCTGCAATAGCCTACCGTGGGGAACCTTATCAAACGCCTTACTAAAATCCATATACACCACATCCACTGCTTTATCCTCATCCACCTGTTTGGTCACCTTCTCGAAAAACTCAATAAGGTTTGTGAGGCAGGACCTACCCTTCACAAAACCGTGCTGACTATCGCTAATGAACTTATTCTTTTCAAGATGATTATAAATCCTGTCATTGTTTTGTGTCTAGGCGGCACGCCTTTGGGTGTTTCGACTTGCGCCGCGCCTTCCTTCCACCTGGATGGGTCTCCCCCTTCCCACTGGAGACCGCGAAGACTATGGCCTCCGGAACTACCTGAGCGGTGTCTGATGCAGATGTAGGAGGAGTAGGGGGAGGTGCATCGGCACCACTCTGGGCTGCCGAGGTGGAGTTGGCGGCCCGAATATTGAGGCAGCTCTCATGAACATGCCCTACCCCGTTGCAGGCGTGGCACCACGCCCCGTCCGAGGTCCAGAAAACACAATGGGCTGCCCCCTGGAACTCCACATTGAAGTGGCCCTCCATGACCTCCTCCCGCGCCAGCTGCATAAATTGCTGGTGGCAGAAGGAGTAAACATGCTGGAGGCCGCTTTCCCGAAGACCGAGCGGGACTGGGGTGATCCCTGACCTCACCTCCCCCAAATGATGCAGAGGAGGAGCCCACTGGGAATAAAGGGCAGAACGTTTGATAACATTATTCACTGCGCACTGGCCCCCAGGGGGTCCACTGGCAGGAACGTCCTGCCCATGGTGAGCCCCTTGCTCAGTGCCAGGAACACCGCCCGCTCGGTCTTCAGGAAAAACACAGCCTTCCCATACATCTTTGAGGCTGTGACAATGGCTGAGAGGCTGACAACCTTGGTCATTGCCTTTACACAGGCCTCAATAGACATGTTGAGGTGAGGATAGCTCTTCACCCATGGCTGGAAGTGAGTAATTTGAGTGGTGACAGGGCCACATAGGCGGCCACAGAGGCTGTAGCTGCTTAGGGTTTGGAGGGACCCACCACCGGCACAGATGGACTTGCCATGGGTTCAGGAGCTAAACCCCACCCCAATGTAGGCCCGCAAATTTCAAACAAAAATAAAAGGTTTGCAAAAAAAAAAGTAAATAATAAGTTAGGGGAGAGGCTGAGAATATACGGAAAAAGGGAAAGACAGGTTGAGAGTGATGTCTTTTCTTCAGTGAGGTGGTGCACACAGCACACTTTAAAACAGTTTTTGCCAGCACTCCTGGTTTTCCGGTTGGGAGAGGTGTCTTCACCTGGACCAACTGAAGCTGCCCAGGCTCTATCTGTCTTCTGCTTTCTCGTTAGCCAGGCAGCTTCAGCTGACCCAGGCTGAACAATTGGGGTGGGGAGGTAGCTTCCCTGTGTGCTTAGTGCAACTGCACAGCTCCCTGCAGAGTTGTACAGCCCCACTCTTTGTTCTTCCAGCCTCTTCCACCTCCCCCAACAGTCCAAATCAAATAAATGTCCAGTGCTCTACACTCACCTCCAAACACAGCCTTGTGTTTTAAAAGTGTCTTCCTTTCAGTAATAGATACTGTAAAAATCTGTAGCTCTCTCTCCTCAGCTGCACAACCTCCAACTGTCTGAGCACAATCAGCTGTTGCTCATTATGCACTCAGCAGTCCCAATCAACCAACAGCTAACCCAGTGCTGTGTACCTACTCTGGGAGTGTTTGATGGGACAGTGTGGAGAAAGCTTTACTCACTAACATTTTTTTTATTTTTTTGTTTTGTGTGATGTGGGCATCTCTGGCTCGGCCAGCACTTATTTCCCATCTCTAATTGCCCTTGAACTGAGTGGCTTGCTAGGCCATTTCCGAGGGCATTTTAAGAGTCAACCACATTGCAGTGGGTCTGGAGTCATATGTAGGCCAGACCAGGTAAGGACGGCAGATTTCCTTCCCTAAAAGGACATTAGTGAACCAGATGGTTTTTTACAACAATTGACAATGGTTTCATGGTCAACATGGACGAGCTTTTTTTTTAAATTCCAGATTTTTTTATTATTTGAATTCAAATTTCACCATCTGCTGTGGGGAGATTCAATCCCATGTCCCCAGAGCATTAGCCTGGGTTCTGGATTATTAGTCGAGTGACAATACCACTACACCACCGCCTTCCCAACTAACCCTCGCTGTACCTGACCCCACATTTGATGGTAACACTGGGTGTCTGAAATGGAAAATATTGCGTTCCCTGCACTAATATTCCTCATGTTGACAAACACAAAATTCACAAACAAAAATGTTTGAAAAATGTCAGCCTGCTGGTATTTGTCATCTGTGCGATGTTGGTGCATTTGTTAAATATGAATGCTAACCTGATTTTATAAAGAATTTTACAAAATCCTATCCTTCTTGTCCTCCTTTTAGGGGATCCCTTACTACATCCGGGTATCTGCCTATAATATGAAAGGTTGGGGCCCCCCGCAGGTTTCCACGCCAGCATGTGCAACACCATCCAGTAAGTACACTCTGATACTAATGTAGTTGCATACACCTATTACTAAGATGAGAAACACACAGAAGAGCTGTCGATTGCCAATGTAGGAATGGATCCCACAGCGGAATGACAGGGTGAAAGACCGTAATCACAACTTTACCAGCATCTGATTCCGAATAATATCACTGTGAGATGAAACCAAAAATGCCAGAAAACACGATACAACCATTTATTTGTAACCTTTTTCCTTCAACATTTCAGGCACACTGCACTTTATCACAGACCCTAACCCAGCTGTTTCACCTTCTTCACAATCTAGGTACACTTTATCCTATCATAGGGCTGGATTTTGTATTTCTGCCATCGGGTGGCCATTTTACATATTCATGGGGGCTCCTGCCCCCAATCACGTGGAGGGGTGGCCTCAACGACGCTGTTCACAGCATCACCTGTTTTTCAAAAGCTGCCAGCCCTGCAAACAGTGCACCATAACGCACAGTTCACCCCTTCCCCCCCCCCCCACCCCACCCATCAGAGTGCAGAGTTCACCCCTTTCCCCCCCTACCCATCAGAGTGCAGAGTTCACCCCTTTCCCCCCTACCCATCAGAGTGCAGAGTTCACCCCTTTCCCCCCCTACCCATCAGAGTGCAGAGTTCACCCCTTTCCCCCCCTACCCATCAGAGTGCAGAGTTCACCCCTTTCCCCCCTACCAATCAGAGTGCAGAGTTCACCCCTTTCCCCCCCCACCCATCAGAGTGCAGAGTTCACCCCTTCCCCCCCCACCCATCAGAGTGCAGAGTTCACCCCTTTCCCCCCCCACCCATCAGAGTGCAGAGTTCACCCCTTCCCCCCCCACCCATCAGAGTGCAGAGTTCACCCCTTTCCCCCCCCACCCATCAGAGTGCAGAGTTCACCCCTTCCCCCCCCACCCATCAGAGTGCAGAGTTCACCCCTTTCCCCCCTACCCATCAGAGTGCAGAGTTCACCCCTTTCCCCCCCCACCCATCAGAGTGCAGAGTTCACCCCTTCCCCCCCCGCTACCCATCAGAGTGCAGAGTTCACCCCTTTCCCCCCCCTACCCATCAGAGTGCAGAGTTCACCCCTTCCCCCCGCTACCCATCAGAGTGCAGAGTTCACCCCTTCCCTCCCCTACCCATCAGAATGCAGAGTTCACCCCTTTCCCCCCCCCCATACCCATCAGAGTGCAGAGTTCACCCCTTCCCCCCCCCTACCCATCAGAGTGCAGAGTTCACCCCTTTCCCCCCGCCCATCAGAGTGCAGAGTTAGAACTATAAAACCATATTCGTTCATGGGATGTAGGCATCACTGGCCAGGCCAGCATTTATTGCCCATCCCTAATTGCCCTTGAGAAGGTGGTGGTGAGCTGCCTTCTTGAACCGCTGCAGTCCATGTGGGGTAGGCACCCTTACAGTGCTGTTAGGAAGGGAGTTCCAGGATTTTGACCCAGCGACAGTGAAGGAACGGCGATATAGTTCCAAGTCAGGATGGTGTGTGACTTGGATGGGAACTTGCAGGTGGTGGTGTTCCCATGCATTTGCTACCCTTGTCCTTCTAGTTGACAGAGGTTGTAGGTTTGGAAGGTGCTGTCTAAGGAATCGTTGCAGCACAGAAGGAGGCCATTCAGCCCATCGTGTCTGCATCTGCTGAATAAACTAGCCGCCCAATCTAATCCCACTGTCCAGCACTTGGTCTGTAGCCTTGCAGGTTACAGCACATCAGGTGCAGGTGCAGGTACCTTTTAAAAGAATTGAGGGTTTCTGCCTCCACCCATTCCTTGCAGTGAATTCCAGACAGCCACCACCCACTGGGTGAAAAAGGTTTTCCTCATGTCCCTTCTAATCCTTCTACCAATTACCTTAAATCTGTGCCCCCTGGTAATTGACCTCTCCGCTAGGGGAAACAGGTCTTTCCTGTCTACTCTATCTAGGCCCCTCATAATTTTATACATCTCAATTAAGTCACCCCTCAGTCTCCTCTGTTCGAAGGAAAACAACCCTAGCCTATCCAATCTTTCCTTATAGTTGCAACTTTCGAGCCCTGGCAACATTTTTGTAAGTCTCCTCTGTACTCTCTCCAGAGCAGTTATGTCCTTCCTGTAATGTGGTGACCAGAACTGTACGCAATACTCCAACTGTGGCCGAACCAGTGTTTTATACAGTTCCAGCATTACATCCCTGCTTTTGAATTCTATACCTCGGCTAATAAAGGAAAACATTCCATGTGCCTTCTTCACCACTCTATCTACCTGTCCCGTCATCTTCAGGGACCTGTGGACATACACTTCAAGGTCTCTCACTTCTTCTACCCCTCTCAATTCTTTTGGGCCTCCTTATCTCGAGAGACAATGGATACGCGCCTGGAGGTGGTCAGTGGTTTGTGAAGCAGCGCCTGGAGTGGCTATAAAGGCCAATTCTGGAGTGACAGGCTCTTCCACAGGTGCTGCAGAGAAATTTGTTTGTTGGGGCTGTTGCACAGTTGGCTCTCCCCTTGCGCCTCTGTCTTTTTTCCTGCCAACTACTAAGTCTCTTCGACTCGCCACAATTTAGCCCTGTCTTTATGGCTGCCCGCCAGCTCTGGCGAATGCTGGCAACTGACTCCCACGACTTGTGATCAATGTCACACGATTTCATGTCGCGTTTGCAGACGTCTTTATAACGGAGACATGGACGGCCGGTGGGTCTGATACCAGTGGCGAGCTCGCTGTACAATGTGTCTTTGGGGATCCTGCCATCTTCCATGCGGCTCACATGGCCAAGCCATCTCAAGCGCCGCTGACTCAGTAGTGTGTATAAGCTGGGGATGTTGGCCGCTTCAAGGACTTCTGTGTTGGAGATATAGTCCTGCCACCTGATGCCAAGTATTCTCCGAAGGCAGCGAAGATGGAATGAATTGAGACGTCGCTCTTGGCTGGCATACGTTGTCCAGGCCTCGCTGCCGTAGAGCAAGGTACTGAGGACACAGGCCTGATACACTCGGACTTTTGTGTTCCGTGTCAGTGCGCCATTTTCCCACACTCTCTTGGCCAGTCTGAACATAGCAGTGGAAGCCTTACCCATGCGCTTGTTGATTTCTGCATCTAGAGACAGGTTACTGGTGATAGTTGAGCCTAGGTAGGTGAACTCTTGAACCACTTCCAGAGCGTGGTCGCCAATATTGATGGATGGAGCATTTCTGACATCCTGCCCCATGATGTTCGTTTTCTTGAGGCTGATGGTTAGGCCAAATTCATTGCAGGCAGACGCAAACCTGTCGATGAGACTCTGCAGGCATTCTTCAGTGTGAGATGTTAAAGCAGCATCGTCAGCAAAGAGGAGTTCTCTGATGAGGACTTTCCGTACTTTGGACTTCGCTCTTAGACGGGCAAGGTTGAACAACCTGCCCCCTGATCTTGTGTGGAGGAAAATTCCTTCTTCAGAGGATTTGAACGCATGTGAAAGCAGCAGGGAGAAGAAAATCCCAAAAAGTGTGGGTGCGAGAACACAGCCCTGTTTCACGCCACTCAGGATAGGAAAGGGCTCTGATGAGGAGCCACCATGTTGAATTGTGCCTTTCATATTGTCATGGAATGAGGTGATGATACTTAGTAGCTTTGGTGGACATCCGATCTTTTCTAGTAGTCTGAAGAGACCACGTCTGCTGACGAGGTTTACCTGTCCCGTCATCTTCAGGGACCTGTGGACATACACTTCAAGGTCTCTCACTTCTTCTACCCCTCTCAATATCCTCCTGTTTATTGTGTATTCCCTCGCTTTGTTTGCCCTCCCCAAATGCATTACCTCACACTTCTCCGGATTGAATTCCATTTGCCATTTTTCTGCCCACTCAACCAAACCATTGATATCTTTCTGGCGTCTGCAGCTATCCTCTTCACTATCAACTACACGGCCAATTTTTGTGTCATCAGCAAATTTCCCAATCATGCCTCCCACATTTAAGTCCAAATCATTAATATATACCACAAACAGCAAGGGACCCAACACTGAGCCATGTGGAATGCCACTGGAAACAGCTTTCCATTCACAAAAACATCCGTCGACTACTACCCTTTGTTTCATGTCACTGAGCCAATTTTGGATCCAACCTGTCACATTCCCCTGTATCCCATGGGCTTTTATCCTTCTGATCAGTCGGCCATGCGGGACCTTGTCAAATGCCTTACTAAAATCCAAATAGACCACATGCACTGCACTACCCTCATCAATCCTCCTTGTTACTTCCGTAAAAAATTCAATTAAGTTTGTAAGACATGACCTTCCCTAAACAAATCCATGCTGACTATCCCTGATTAATCCGTGCCTTTCTAAGTGACAGTTTATCCTGTCCCTCAGAATAGATTCTAATACTGTGTCCACCACTGAGAACAGACTGAGCGGCCTATAATTATTTGGCCTATCCCTTGAACCCTTTTTAAACAATGGTACAACGTTCACAGACCTCCAGTCCCCTGGCACCTCGCCTGTATCTAGTGAGGATTTGAAGATAATTCTCAGCGCATCTGTATTTCCTCCCTGGCTTCTTTTAACAACCTGGGATACAATCCATCCGGCCCTGGTGATTTATCCTTCGAGGATGTCAAACTCTTTAGTACTTCCTCTCTCATTATGCTATCATATCTAATATTTCACACTCCTCTTCTTTTACGGTAATGTCTGCATCATCCCTCTCCTTTGTGAAGACAGTGTTACAACCACGGCGGGAGCAACACACTGTCAATTCAGTCCGTCACTCCACCAGTCATAGCCTATTATTTAAAGTTTTTCCCCAACCAGAAAACAGCCAAATTAAACACACTGGTAACTCCCAGAATGAAACAGACCAAACCAGGTATCTTTAGACAACAACAAATTAACTATTTATTTAAAAAACTAAATCTTAGACACTATTAAGATAAACCTATGTCTAAAGACCTTATAATTTCTTATTTTAATCTAACTTCCCCATTCACACACATACACTCAAAAATAACAGTAGTTAACCGGTTTTTAAAAAGTGGTGCTTTTAAAAATTAGATGTCTCTTTAGAATAAATAAAATAAGTGAGACTTTATGGATTACGTTCCTGGTGGATGGGTTATTCTAATGTGGAAATAGTCAAAGGCCACTCGAAGACTTCACGTGGATTTGATGCAATAGTCTATTCTTAATAGGTATTCAACTCTTCGGCTGCTGTAGGCATCAACAGTTCCTTCAGCAATACAAATGGTTTCTTGAAAAAAGAAGGCTTTTCTTCTTTCTTTAGGGAATTGGCCTGTAGCTCCTTGTAGAATTTCTGCTGAGAGAGAATAAACAGCTCCTTTCTCTTCAGTATGCCTTGCTGGTGATACTGGTTTCAGCTGGTTTTTGCCAATTTTACAACAGTTAAATGGAAACATTATACCATGTGAACTCTCACTCCTGCTGTTGCCAAGAGTAACAAAATGTAGCTGTGGCAGACTGTGTCTCATAAAATCCAAAACTTCTCTCCCTGTCTGAAAGGTGCACTGTTTTCAAACAGAGTCTTAAAGGCACACACTGTTTTTAATCCGAGGAAGAAAATAATTACAAGTCCATTACAACAGAGATAAAGTACTCGTTAAGATCCCTACCCACATCTTCAGTATCCACACATACGTTCATGTACATCTCTGAAAGGCCCAACCCTTTCCTTAGTTATCCTCTTGCTCTTAATGTACTGATAAAACATCGATGCGTTTTCCTTGATTTTACCTGCCAATAATTTGTTATGTCCTCTCTTTGCTTTTCTAATTTCCTTTTTTACTTCACCCCTGCACTTCCTATATTCATCTAGGCTTTCTAAAGTATTAAGATTTTTGTGACCATCATAAGCTTTCTTTTTCAGCTTTATCTTACCCTGTGAGCTCCTAGATAACCAGGTGGCTCTAGATTTGGCCATACCACCCTTTTTCTTTGTGGGGACATGCCTACACTATGCTGCAGAATCTCTCTTTTGAATACCATCCAATGATTTGACACTGATTTTCCTTCAAGTAACTATATCCAGTCCACTTTCGCCAGATCACCTTTCAGCTTTGTAAAATTTGCCTTCCCACAATTTAGTACTTTTACTCCTCTTCATCTTTGCCCTTTTCAATGATTATGCTAAAACAAATTGTATTATGGTCACTATCTCCAAAATAGTCACCGACTGCAACTTCTTTAACTAGCCCAGCTTCATTTACGAAGACAAAAATCACCCCTTCCCCCTACCCATCAGAGTGCAGAGTTCACCCCTTCCCCCCACCCATCAGAATGCAGAGTTCACCCCTCCCCCCCCACCCATCAGAATGCAGAGTTCACCCCTTTTCCCCCCACCCATCAGAGTGCAGAGTTCACCCCTTTTCCCCCCACCCATCAGAGTGCAGAGTTCACCCCTTTTCCCCCCATCCATCAGAATGCAGAGTTCACCCCTTTTCCCCCACAAATCAGAATGCAGAGTTTACCCCTTCCCCCCCACCCATCAGAGTGCAGAGTTCACCCCGTCCCCCCCACCCATCAGAATGCAGAGTTTACCCCTTCCCCCCCACCCATCAGAGTGCAGAGTTCACCCCTCCCCCCCACCCATCAGAGTGCAGAGTTCACCCCTTCCCCCCCACCCATCAAAGTGCAGAGTTCACCCCTTCCCCCCCCCACCCATCAGAATGCAGTGTTCACCCCTTCCCCCCACCCATCAGAATGCAGAGTTCACCCCTTAACCCCCACCCATCAGAATGCAGAGTTCACCCTTTCCCCCACCAATCAGAGTGCAGAGTTTACCCCTTCCCCCCCACTCATCAGAATGCAGAGTTTACCCCTTCCCCCCCACCCATCAGAGTGCAGAGTTCACCACTTTTCCCCCCACCCATCAGAGTGCAGAGTTCACCCCTCCCCCCCACCCATCAGAGTGCAGAGTTCACCCCTTCCCCCCCACCCATCAAAGTGCAGAGTTCACCCCTTCCCCCCCCACCCATCAGAATGCAGTGTTCACCCCTTCCCCCCACCCATCAGAATGCAGAGTTCACCCCTTAACCCCCACCCATCAGAATGCAGAGTTCACCCCTTCCCCCCCACCCATCAGAGTGCAGAGTTCACCCTTTCCCCCACCAATCAGAGTGCAGAGTTTACCCCTTCCCCCCCACTCATCAGAATGCAGAGTTTACCCCTTCCCCCCCCACCCATCAGAGTGCAGAGTTCACCCCTTCCCCCACCAATCAGAGTGCAGAGTTCACCCCCTTCCCCACCACCCATCAGAGTGCAGAGTTCACCCCTTCCCCCCCACCCATCAGAGTGCAGACTTCACCCCTTCCCGCCCACCCATCAGAATGCAGACTTCACCCCTCCCCCCCCACCCATCAGAGTGCAGACTTCACCCCTTCCCCCCCACCCATCAGAGTGCAGACTTCACCCCTTCCCCCCCACCCATCAGAGTGCAGAGTTCACCCCTTCCCCCCCACCCATCAGAATGCAGAGTTCACCCCTTCCCCCCCACCCATCAGAGTGCAGACTTCACCCCTTCCCGCCCACCCATCAGAATGCAGACTTCACCCCTTCCCCCCCACCCATCAGAGTGTAGAGTTCACCCTTTCCCCCACCAATCAGAGTGCAGAGTTTACCCCTTCCCCCCCACTCATCAGAATGCAGAGTTTACCCCTTCCCCCCCACCCATCAGAGTGCAGAGTTCACCCCTTCCCCCACCAATCAGAGTGCAGAGTTCACCCCCTTCCCCCCCCCCACCCATCAGAGTGCAGAGTTCACCCCTTCCCCCACCAATCAGAATGCAGAGTTCACCCCTTCCCCCCCACTCATCAGAATGCAGAGTTTACCCCTTCCCCCCCACCCATCAGAGTGCAGAGTTCACCCCTTCCCCCACCAATCAGAGTGCAGAGTTCACCCCCTTCCCCCCCACCCATCAGAGTGCAGAGTTCACCCCTTCCCCCACCAATCAGAGTGCAGAGTTCACCCCCTTCCCCCCCACCCATCAGAGTGCAGAGTTCACCCCTTCCCCCACCAATCAGAATGCAGAGTTCACCCCCTTCCCCCCCCCCACCCATCAGAGTGCAGAGTTCCCCCCTTCCCCCCCACCCATCAGAATGCATGCTTCACCCCTTCCCCCTCATACCCATCAGAGTGCAGAGTTCACCCCTTCCCCACCACCCATCAGAGTGCAGACTTCACCCCTTCTCCCACCCATCAGAGTGCAGACTTCAACATGACCTCAAAGTAGTATAATAAAAGCAAAATACTGCAGATGCTGGAAATCTGAAATAAAAACAAGAAATGCTGGAAATACTCAGCAGGTCTGGCAGAGAGAGAAGCAGAGATAACGTTTCAGGTCAGTGACCCTTCATCAGAACTGGCAAATGTCAGAAATGTAATAGGTTTTAAGCAAATAAAGCGGGGGTGGGGCAAGAGAAAACAAAAGGCAAGGTGTTGATAGGACAGAGGGTCACAGAGAATAACTGACTGGAAGGTCATGGAGCAAAGGCAAATGGTATGTTAATGGTGTGTTGAAAGACAAAGCGTTAGTGCAGAGAGAGTGTTAATTGACAGAAAAATGAACAGCATGAACATGAAAAAAGTGGGTAGGCACATGGTAAAAAAAATGAATGATGAAACAAACTAAAACAAAATAAACAAATAAAAAAGAAAAAAGAAAGAAAAAAATGAAAAAATAACTAAAAATAAAAAGGGGGGCCCGTCATGCTCTGAAATTATTGAACTCAATGTTCAGTCCGGCAGGCTGTAGTGTGCCTAATCGGTAAATGAGATGCTGTTCCTCGAGCTTGCGTTGATGTTCACTGGAACACTGCAGCAATCCCAGGACAGAGATATGAGCATGAGAGCAGTGGGGGGTGTTGAAATGGCAAGCAACTGGAAGCTCGGGGTCATGCTTTTGGACTGAGCGGAGATGTCCGGAAAGCGGTCACCCAGTCTGCATTTGGTCTCCCCATTGTAGAGGAGACCACATTGTGAGCAGTGAATACAGTATACTACATTGAAAGAAGTACAAGTAAATCACTGCTTCACCTGAAAGGAATGTTTGGGGCCTTGGATAGTGAGGAGAGAGGAGGTAAATGGGCAGGTGTTACACCTCCTGCGATTTCATGGGAAGGTGTTATGGGAAGGGGACGAGGTGTTGGGGGTAATGGAGGAGTGGACCAGAGTGTCATGGAGGGAACGATCCCTTTGGAATGCTATCATGGAAGGGGAAGTTGTGTTTGGTGGTGGCATCACACTGGATGTGGCAGAAATGGCGGAGGATGATCCTTTGGATGTGGAGGCTGATGGGGTGGAAAGTGAGGACAAGGGGAACTCTGTCGCGGTTCTGGGAGGGAGGGGAAGGTGTGAGGGTAGAGGTATGGGAAATGGGCCGGACACGGTTGAGGGCCCTGTCAACCTCAGTAGGGGAGGGGGGAATCCTCGTTGACGAAAAAGGAAGACATATCAGAAGCACTGTTGTGGAAGTTAGCATCATCAGAGCAGATGCGTCAGAGATGGAGAAACTGGGAGAATGGAATGGAGTCCTTACAGGAGGCAGGGTGTGAGGAAGTGTAGTTGAGGTAGCTGTGGGAGTCGGTGGGCTTATAATCCCTTTCCCTCCTTTACACCCATTTTCTCTGCTTTTCCCTCCCTATCCTCTCTTCTGTATTCTCCTTCACCTCTTCTTCTCCACTGTACTCTGAATAACTCTTCCCCTTACCTTCTCTCTACTCCTCTCGTCTTCTCTCTTTCCTTTCATTACAGGATTGATTTAAATTTCATGCAAGGTGTAAGTAAAATTGTATCCTCCCAAATGGTTACCCCAGCTGATGGTCTGTATGTTGGTGGTGTATTTGGTTGAATAACAAGGCTTCAGTGAACAACACAGCCAGAAGATTGCAACCATGAGTGTTGATGAAGTGATCCTTTGGTGTGAGTCTCTGCTCCATGAATCTTAATTAAGGATATTGCTGGTGGTCAGGGTACCTTACTCACGACCCCATACAAGAATAGAATTTGTTTATTTTTGACATCTTAGCTGAAAGTATTGACTCTTGCTGGGGCACAATTCCAGAAATACTGCCTCCTTCTTGTGCCTGATTGAACTCTACCCTGGCTAGCTCAGGAGATTTTTTTTTCAAAAATATACTTTATTCATAAAACTTGTGAAAGTACATTACATAACAGTTCAAATTTGATATTACATAAAGTGTAATACCGATCAGTTCTTTCAGTACAGTACATGAGGTGCCTCACTATACTTGTCATGACAGGTTATATTTACAATGTACATTTAGATTTCATGCCAAACATTCTCTGGTGCATACAGCCCAAGAGGTTTTACATGGTTTCCAGCCCCTTGTTATACAATTGCAGGGGGGCATTACACAGTGGCCTTTCCCCATTGAGTCTTTGTGCCGGCTGCCCCAAGCTTTAATGCATCCCTGAGCACGTCGTCCTGGACCTTGGAATGTGTGAGTCTGCAACACTCGGTCGTTGACAGCTCCTTGCACTGGAAGGCCAGCAAGTTTCGGGCCAGAGAGTCTTTCACCAAACTGATGGTCCTCCAGCAGCAGTGGATGTTTATCTCGGTGTGCGTCCCTGGGAACAGCCCATAGAGCACAGCCTCCTGTGTTACAGAGCTGCTTGGGATGAACCTCGACAAAAACCACCGCATCTCTTTCCATACCTGCTTTGCAAAGACACATTCCAGAAGGAGGTGGGCAACAGTCTGTTCCCCACCACAGCCCCCTCGAGGGCAGCGTGTGGAGGGGACGAGATTACGGGTGTGCAGAAAGGATCTGACAGGGAAGGCCCTTCTCACCACCAGCCAAGCTACGTCTTGGTGCTTGTTTGAAAGTTCTGGTGTTGAGGCATTCCGCCACATGACTTTGACAGTCTGCTCAGGGAACCATCCGACAGGATCCACCATCTCCTTTTCCCGTAGGGCCTTGAGGACATTCTGTGCCTGATGGATTGGTGGTCAAAGGTGTTTTCCCGCAGAAACTTTCGCACGAAGGATAGGTGGTACAGCACGGTCCAACTGGATGGAGCGTTCCATGGCAATGTGACCAGGCCCATTCTTCGCAACATGGGGGACAGATAGAACCTCAGCATGTAATGACACTTGGTCTTTGCGTACTGGAGGTCTACACACAGCTTGATGCAGCCGCACACTAAGGTGGTCATCAGGATGAGGGCGACATTGGGTACATTTTTCCCACCCTTATCCAGAGGTTTGAACATCGTGTCCCTCCGGACCCGGTCCATTTTGGATCCCCAGATGAAGTGGAAAATGGCTCGGGTGACCGCCACAGCGTAGGAGTGGGGTATGGGCCAGACCTGCGCCACGTACAGCATCAACGTGAGCGCCTCGCTCCTGATGACCAGTTTCTTACCCATAATGAAGAGAGATCATTGCTCCCACATACTCAGTTTATGGTGTACCCTGGCTACTCGCTCCTTCCAGGTTTTGGTGCACACCCCGGCCCTTCCGAACAATATCCCCAGCACCTTCAGGTAATCTGACCTGACAGTGAAGGGGACAAAGGATCGGTCAGCCCAGTTCCCAAAGAACATGGCCTCACTCTTGCCGTGGTTAACTTTGGCTACTGAGGCCAGTTCGAACTGGTCGCAGATGCTCATCAGTCTGTGAATGGACAGTGCATCCGAGCAGAAGACAGCGATGTCATTCATGTACAGGGAGGCTTTGGCCTGAGTGCCTCCACTGTCTGGGATTGTCACCACTCTTATGCCCGCATCCTTGCTAATGGACTCAACAAAAAGTTCGATACAGCAAACAAACAAGACAGGGGAGAGAGGACAGCCCTGTCTGACTCCAGATTGGATTGGGAAACTTTCTGATTCCCACTGATTGAGACTGCGCTACTGATATTTGTGTAGAGCAGTTGATCCAATTGCAGATATCCTCGCCAAACCCCATTTTGGAAAGCACGTTCATCATGTAGATGTCCGATATCCTGTCAAAAGCCTTCTCCTGGTCCAAGATGATGAGGCAGGTGTCCATGCTCCTGTCCCGTACATAGGCGATCGTATCCCTGAGTGGTGCGAGACTATCAGAGATCTTCCTGCTGAGTACAGTACAGGTCTGGTCAGGGTGAATCACCAACTCCAGATCAGACTTGACCCGACTGGTAATGACTTTGAACAGCTCGAGCTCAGGAGATAATAAAACAAATTGTAGCACCCCATCACTGCGTTATCTGAGAGCAGATAACTCAGCACAGACCAGGTCCGAAACCTGGCACCTTCTGGTCAGTGTATCCAGTGATAGGTCAGTGCTCCATCAGTTTAGTTGGCTGTTAACTTGGAGCTTTCACTAAAACTTTGCAGTAGATATTGACTTTTGGACAATCGTTTTGAGACAGCACCAGTCACCTGTTATCGGGTGAAGAGGTTGCACCATTTTGAGACACTCACTTCATTTAAACCTGGCAGGTGAGCTGTAGGGAGACAAATAGGCCTCCTGGTGGAACTCGCCAGATTAAGGCTTCAGGATTAGGCTGGGGCAGCCTCCAGCAAAGTGGGGAGGAGGGATTGCAGATGGTGGGGGTCCTGGGGGCAGCAGTAGCCCAGATTATTCAGCTAGACAGAGGGCACAAGGTCTGTGCTGATTCAGTAAAGAGTCCCTTCCACCATGAAAATTCATAACTAGGATGCAAACTAATTTGATATCTGGTCCTTTGTACTCTTTCTTCCAGACTGGAGAGAGTACGATGGTAAGGAAGTGAAGCGTAGTGGACACACAGAGGCCTTGGACCACCTGCTAAATCAAATCAAGAACAACCAGCAGCACTGTCTGTGCCATGGTGAGTCAGAGCAAAGACTGTCTCTTGCTGCTTCTTGGGGTTATAAAGCTGTGATTGGGGGCGATGAGGTTTTGTTGGTTACATTTTACACAGTGCTTTCATATGAAGAGAGGGCAGTCAGGAAGATGCGATGAGATGTAGTGTGAACTCTCAGTAACACGGAGGCTTTTTACCCACCTATCATTAGTGCTGCACATTATTCAGTGTAATTATTCAGAGTAATTTAAAGAGCAATGTTTGAAATGTGTTTGTTGGGCTCAAAAGGAAAATAAAGAGTGAAAGCAGCAAAGGTGTTGACTGACTTAGCTTGCACTATATCCCACATTGCATCACATATTGTTGCAATCCAGCCACTTGTGTCCGATATCACACTTTCTACAAATAACAAATCACACTGAGCAATCTTAAGAATGTGTATATAGAGAGAAAGAAACTCAGTTATCATCTGTTGTTTCTTCCTGATGCTGTGGTAACAAGAATATCTGAGCAACAGCCAATCTAGAGAAACGCCCAACGATAATAATTAACTTCGAATGACTTCAGGACCACTTCCCACTACAGTAGCCTTAAAAGGACAAACCAAGTTAGTAGCTAATCATTAGAAAAGTCCTGCTAGCCCCAGATTGTGTTTGTAAAACATTGGGAGGTAAGCATCGATCTATATTAAAAAATAGTTTGTTTGGCTTTTCCAGAAAATTCAAAAATCCATCTGCAGGGCCGTAAGCACTCGATGTCCAAGAGCCTGAAGCACCTTTTTCAGCCAACAAGTAAATTTGTTAAAACTCTCAAACGGTGAGTTGCTTTGCGTACTCAGTTTCAAAGGAATAATCAGCATCATGAATGAAGTAAATCAAACCTAATTATGTGGTTGTGTCAGAAACATCCCTTTTGCTCCTGTTTTTCCCAATTTCCCTCACCTGGCTCTCACTTTGGTACAATTCCCTAGTACCTTACTGAAGTTGCCATTTTCCTATTGTGAAGTTAAACAATGAGTAGGACATGACACCCAAGCCTGAGTCGTTTCCTGCCTAATATACACACAAAGAAACACAGAAACACACACGTACACACACACGTGAACACAGAAACACACACGTACACACACACGTGAACACAGAAACACACAGGTACACATACACGTGAACACAGAAACACACACGTACACACACACGTGAACACACGTACACACACACATGAACACAGAAACACACACATACACACACAAAGAAACACAGAAACATACAGCAACTTGCATTTATATAGCAGTTTTAAGTAATGAAACATCCTAAGGTGCATTATAAAGCAAAATTTGGCACCAAGCCGCATAAGGTGACATAAGGGCAGATAGCCAAAAACTTGATCGTAGAGGTAGGTTTTAAGGAGCATCTTAAGGGAGGAAAGAGAGGTAGAGAGGTGAAGGGAGGGAATTCGAGAGCTTAGATCCTAGGCAGCTGAAGGCATGTCCACCAATGGTGGTGTGATTAATATCAGGGTTGCTCAAGGGGCCAGAATTAGAGGAGCGTAGAAACCACAGAGGGCTGTTGGACTGGAGGAGATTACAGAGAGAGAGAGTTAGTAGCTAGGGAACTAAATAAATGACTTAGATGAAGAGACCGAAGGTATGGTTGCTAAATTTGCTGATGACACAAAGATAGGAGGAAAGTAACTTGTGAAGAGGACATAAGAGGGCTACAAAGAGATATAGATAGGTTAAGTAAGTGTTCAAAGACCTAGCAAATGGAGTATAATGTGGAATAGTGTGAAATTGTCCACTTTGGCAGGAAGAATAAAAAAGAAACATATTATGTAAATGGTGAGAGATTGCAGAGCTCTGAGATGCAGAGGCATCTGGGTGTCCTAGTGCATGAATTGCAAAAGGTTAGTATGCAGGTACAGCACGTAATTAGGAAAACTAATAGAATCTTATTGTTTATCACGAGGGGAATTGAATTGAAAAGTAGGGAGAATTATGTTTCAGTTACATAGGGCATTGGTGAGAGCACATCTAGAGTACTGTGTACAGTATTGGTCTCCTTATTTAAGGAAGGAAGGATGTAAATGCATTGGAGGCAGTACAGAGAAGGTTTACTAGACTAATACTTGGAATAGGCGGGCTGTCTTACGAGGAAAGATTGGACAGACTAGGCTTGTATCCACTGGAATTTAGAAGAGTAAGAGGCGACTTGATTGAAACGTATAAGATCCTGAGGGGTCTTGACAGGCTGAATGTGGAAAGGATGTTTCCCTTGTGGGAGAATCTAGAACCAGGGGTCACTGTTTAAAAATAAGGGGTCTCCCATTTAAGACAGAGACGAGGAGAAATGTTTTCTCTCAGAGGGTCGTGAGTCTTTGGAATTCTCTTCCTCAAAAGGCAGTGGAAGCAGAGTCTTTGAATATTTTTAAGGCAGAGGTAGATAGATTCTTGATAAGCAAGGGGGTGAAAGGTTATCGGGGGTAGGTGGAAATGTGGAATAATTAGTTCAGCCATGAACTTATTGAATGGCAAAGCAGGCTCAAAGGGCCGAGTGGCCTACTCCTGCTCCTAATTAGTATGTTCGTATGAACAGAGATTGTAATGGGGACCAAAGACAATGGCTTTGATCACAGATAAACACAGCAACACACAAACACACACAAACACACAGACAGACACAAAAATACACAGACAGGCACACAGAGACACACATACACAAACAGAAACACAGATAAACACAGCAACTCACAAAGATGTACAGAAATACACACGCAAACAGAAACATAGACACACAAACAGAAACATGCACAGAAGCACAAACACAGCAACCCCAACCCCACTAACCTTTCCTGGGGTCTTCATCACTCTTCTCTTCTGTGGGGACTCCTGCAAGACGGGCAATGACTTCAGGGATGCCAGCCTTCAAGTAGCTGGCAGCTCTGTAGGGGGGAGCGTGTCCCTTAAAGGGACGACGTTCCCAATGGCAGGCAGTTAATTGCCTGCCCACTGTGAAACCGCAATGTGGTCCGACAGAGGGCCGAGGTGGGGTCTAAACCCTGCCTTCTGGGCCACTGCTGGGATCCATGCCGGAATAAAATCCAGCCCACACACAACACACAACACACAGAAACACGCACAGAAACATACATACAGAAGCACAGGGCTGGATTTTCAAAACGGGTTCGGGAACCGACGGCTAGATGAATTGCAGGTCCTGACACCACACCTCCACTGTGTCACTCACATGACACTATTTTTAAATGCTAATGACCTACTTGGGCACCAGGTGAGCTCACCACCCAATTACGGGAATTAGGGGGTATTTATAACGGGG